>NC_061118.1:150226228-150234683 GCF_002878395.1 Capsicum annuum
GCTTCACCTCCACCCCCATCACCATCTCCCCCACCAACCTACTACTAGTATTCAAATCCTTCTCTTGAATCATTTTCCGCCATCTTCATGATTTATTAACTCCTTTCCATCCTCCATCAGAATATTACCGTTTTCTTTTCCAAAATTTTATGTATGCTTCCCAAAATGACCGGCGTTGCATGCTGTGTGTTCCTTTGTTCTAATAATTCGTAATATTTATCATTTGAGATTTCCATTATTTTGGCTTATCGTATCAAGATTATATTTTGGTGTAATTTATCAAGAATTCTAATTTGCTCAAATATAATCTTCCTGTTTGTCTAATATTTCTCTTGGGCATTTTCTACTCAATTATGGTTTAACTGTCACGACCCAACTTTTTAGGTCATGATGGCGCCTACCATAACCCACCAGTAGGCAAGCCAACCTGTAGTCCGGAACGGCTAGTAACGGACTACTCAATAACATAAGGAAAAGAATGCGGAAGATATGAGATAAAGATCAATAAATAGATGAATCTCAAAACCTGGTGGTATCAATACAAGAGCTTCTAAACATAATAAGAGTACAAAAGTGATATATCGAGGAGAAATACACTGATTCAACTTACCTCTGAATACAACTTAGAGGCTAGTCTAATACATAGGAGAGAGATAAGTAATACTCCGAACGTCAGAAGCTCACTCTAAGTCTCCGAATCAGGGTTACTCTACCCGATGCACACATCAACGACGATAACCCGTACTATGATCTGCAGGCTGCAGAGGTGTAATATGAGTACCAAACGAATGGTACTCAGTAGGCAACAGCCAACTGAGCTCCAAAGATAAAGTAGATATATACAACATATAAACAGAATGAAAACTACAACCAAAAGTCCATAAGTCATATAATAAGTCAATGAAAATAACAAGGGACAACTATCATATTTATGTCCAAGAGTCTAACATAAGAAGACTAAGGAGGAATCAAGGTGAACTATCCTACTCCGGCTACATTCAATATATGCCAATGCTATACCGTATATCTCAGGTCAATATACAAGTAACGAGTGAAAGAAAGATATATTGTAATATACAAGGCGAAAGAACGACTATACAATATGAACAATGAATGAAGGGATATCCGATAGTACCATGGCTTCATATAGCTATATATATATAACTTAAATTGTCATGTTCTCATTTTTAGACCTCATTATAATACTATCAGGATTTAATACCAACATACTCAGAATTTCTAATCCATATGGCTAGACATACAATAATCGTGCACAATAATGCAATCATAAGATAGCAAAGGCCGAAGACATACCTCAGCCCCAATACCGGATCCATGACCAATCTGTCATAAGCTAGCCATAATAATGATCATAACCATGATAATAACAATATCAATAACATCGTAAATAACCGGCTACTCCAGAAAACCGTCCCATACCGGCTGATAGACATGGGCGCATACTATGTCTTCACCAGACTCGGAAGGTTCAATCAACAAACAATAACACAAGACATATTCTTCACCCATATCTATGCAACCGTCCCATACCGGCTGATAGACATGGGTGTATACTGGTGATAGGCGATGCGCATGCAGGAATGAATGCAAAATATACCATCAATGTCACAATGCATCATAACTATCCTCATTAGGACCATCATCATCGTCATCAACCTCCGGCCTCACCAGATATCAATATCATCTCAATAGTATCCTCCGGACTCGAACTGGGTATCAATATTATCACAATATCCTCCGGCCTTGCCGAGTATCAATATCATCTCAATAGTATCCTCCGGACTCGAACCGGATATCAATATCATCATAATATCCTTCAGCCTTGCCGGGTATCAATATCATCTCAATAGTATCCTCCGAACTCGAACCGGGTATCAATATCATCATAATATCCTCCGGCCTTGCCGGGTATCAATATCAATAGTATCCTCCGGACTCGAACCGGGTATCAATATCATCATAATATCCTCCGGCTTTGTCGGGTATCAATGTATCATCATAACTCTTGACACGTAAATATAGGCATATAATAGGTGCACAGACGCAAGCCGATATACTCATAATCATAAAGATATCTATCTTATCAATACATCTCAATTACTCGTTATTAGCTAACCAACATTTATTATTATTAAACTGCTAGTTCGCTAGTCACCACATAACCTCTAGTTATTAGCCTAAACATTATCCTTCACATAATCCTTATTCACAGGATAACAGCTAACCACTATTCATTTAATAGTCAACATCCAACATCTAGTCTAGGTTCATCATTAGACCAAAACCGTCATTTATCCACCATTCATTATTATCAACTATTCATCCTATTTTTGTTAATCATTACTAGACAACACATTACTACTTGTTGCCTAACCATCTTTTATTAAATGACATCATTCATTTACTGATCATCATTAGCTACCATGTTCCAACTAAGCAAGATTCATTAACTAATACATTAGCTTTCTAGCCATCAAGTGCAATAGTTAGCTAATAGACAACTAGTTGCCACATAGCTTAACCGTCTAACAAGAAGAAAAACCATAAGATCATATTTCGGCTATAATCACATCATTTATAATGGTAAATAATCATGAACGTACCAAACCTATGCATGCCATCACCAGTATTCAATCAATGGAATAATAAGTATCATACCGTATCTTCCTCCATCCCATATCGGAGAGATGTGTGTACAAACATATACATATTCATAAATCGCAATCACATCATTCACAATGATAAACACTTCTTGGATATTTAATCAGTACCATAACATGTCCCTTGACCCATTAATTTATCCAGAATAATCACAACATCATAATCATGGCCTTAGGCCCATATACATATCCGGGACTCATATCAATAATCATACTTATAAACAGTAGCATATCTATAATCATCTCACATATATGAGGCATCTCACATCTAGGAGGCATAATATCAACAAGCATATCGCCTCTATTAGACATCTCATATCTATAGGTCATGCATCATGACCAAGAGGAAAATCGTCTCTATAGGCTCAATAATCATAACTAAGAGGAAAATCATCTCTTTGGGCCAAATATCATAACTAAGAGGAAAATGCATCTCTATAGCAAAATATCATAATTAAGAGAAAAATGCATCTCTATGAGCCAAATATCATAATAAAGAGGAAAATGCATCTCTATGGTCAAAATATCATAATTAAGAGGAAAATGCATCTCTATGTGCCAAATATCATAACTAAGACGAAAATGCATCTCTATAGACAAAATATCATAATTAAGAGAAAAATGTATCTCTATGGGTCAAATATCATAATAAAGAGAAAAATGCATCTCTATGGGCAAAATATCATAATTAAGAGGAAAATCCATCTCTATGGGCTAGATATCATAATGAAAAGGAAAATGCATCTCTAGGGGCCAAATATCATAATAAAGAGGAAAATGCATCTCTATGGGTCACTAATCATAATCCGACGAAAATCATCACAAGTTATCAATTCACCAAGTAATTCTCATAAATAAGGCTCATTAGTTTCAACTAGGTATACTATCCGCAACTAAGCCCACAAGGGCTAACACAAATCTTAGCCTAAGTGGGCCGGATGATCCCACTTCTAATCCATAATTTTCATAATTAGGCATACTATGCTCCAAACTAGGCTAAGGTATCTAGTTCATCCTCTAGATGTCAAGAAAGCCATATTAACGCCTAAGATAGTAACTTCGACTAGAAACAAGGGTACTCAAGTTAACTCTACCAAACCTATGGTTCCAAAACTATCACACTAGCCTAATAAGGCTAAATATACAAATCATGCTTCAAATGCTAAAACCATATTCTGAGCATAGCATTATATCATATTCATGCTACAAATTTACCCAAACTAGGGAGAAGGCAATAGGATTCTACAAGGGTATTAAGTAATTCAACCTACGAGTCCAAAACCCTATCTAATCTCCAAACTATATGTATATTCAATACTGTCATTCTATCCAATATCAATCTTAACATTCACGATCACACACAATATATATCATACATCATCCATGAAGAAGAGTAGACCAAAGCCTACCTCAAGGCTAAACCGCAAAATCACACTTCAAGCAGCACATGCTCGTCTTCACTTCACAATCCCCAAAATGCCACCACACTATTAAAAATATAATCTACTCATCAATACGAGTCTAACGATACCCATATTGCACTATTGTTCTTCCGGTCTAAAAATGACACAAAAAACCCCAAGTGGGTCCCACATACTGAAATCGCGTTTCCGAGTTTAACCCAATGCTCATCTATCACCAAGGAAGCATAACCCTCAATTGATGGGTGCAAACAAACGAAATTTGGGGCTAAATCAAGCCCTAAGCGAAATTGGGGTTTTGGGTCAAGAACAATGAAATTCACCAATAAAGTGACGAAATCTTACCTTAATCCGGATGATAATCATGATAAAAGATGTTTACCAACCTCCCTAGACAACCACAAGACTCAATTTCAGTTATCATACCCATTTAGGATTTTAGCTTCTCAAATGTGAAAGAAAAATCCCCAAAATCGCAACATTGTTAGACCCCCTCGGCGAAGAGACGAGGTACCCTGTGACAGCAAAGTCAAAAACTTATTTTTGACCTTTAGAACTCATTCGAAACCCAAAATATATGATCCAATAGTGAAATTTGAGTGTAAACCACAATTCAAATCCATTGTAATCATCAAAGCTTCCATACAAGGTCGTTTAGGCAAAAAGTGGGCCCACATATAGAGTTTCGATTTTATGACTTTTCGACTAAAGGTCGAAATGAGCTCGGGTGCATTGGGACCCGAACCAAAGGTCTATCTAGATTAAAATCGATATTTTGGATATGCTGGCAGTCGAAATTTTCATCCGAGATTGTTTCGCTGAAGTTTTTGATCGGTGGCCATTTGGAACCAACGAAGACTTCTAAACCAGGAATTGACTCTAAAAGACAAATGAACTGCCCGGTAACCGAACCCTCAACCCCAGTAAGTCATAAATGACTTGGGACAGCTATGGAGAAGCTCAAACGGTGAAGATAAACATAAATATGGAAAATGACCTGAAGGATCATTACATTAACAAGGGGAAAAAAGAGTGAGGAAAGGTGCAAAAAGATATAGTCATGGATCGATGCTTCAACTTCATCAATAAATGGATCCATGCTTCAACACAAATTACTTTTTACTGGGTACTGCGGTGAATATGGATTATAATTATACTTATCAGCTTTTAAGAAAATAAAATTATATAAACTAAACAGAAGAATAAAGGAATGAAGATAGTTTTAATTTAGGCATATACATTATATTTCTAAAAAACTCATCCATTGGAAGTATTTCAAAAGACATAAAACTAAATGAAAACACCTTATTAAAACTAAATTATTTTTAGAAAAACCACCACCGGTGCCGGTAGCTGCTCCCCCGCTTGCTGCGTCAGTGACTCCCTCCTTATTGCTCCTATGTATCTTTCAATCTGTAGGTTCTTACCCTTTCCTTTTCTACTCTTTCCCGGTTTTCTGAGCTATTTCAATCATTGTAATCATTCGACTGGTTTCGAGCTTATTCCAAAATTTGTCTTTTTCCCTGCGTTTGCGTATTAGTGTTGATGTACTCGCTCTGTTTCAATTTGTTTGTTTTAGTTTCGACTTCATAGAGTTTAACAAAGTAAAAAAAACTTCTGAATTTGTAGTCTTAAACAAAAGATAGTTATAATGTATCAAAATGTCCCCTAGTGTTAATCTTAAACATGTCACGTGGAAAGTTAGAACTAAAAAGTTGACAAGAAAGAAATGAGAGATTTTTTCTAATGGACTAAAATTGAAAGTAAGTCAAACAAATTGGAATGGATGAAGTACATATATCTAAAACTGTACAGATTTGTTATCGAGCTGTTAAAGGGGTAAAGGTAACAACTTATTTGAGTTGATGTGATTTTGGTAAGGGATAAAATATTTTGCTTGAAAGGCTAAGTTCCATTGTACGTTGGTCGTGATTTAGGTTATAACGATTATGCTTCAATGCCAGTAGTTGGGGTCGCCTGTATGAGTCCTGATTCACCATTTCACACTCTATAATTTTTTTTTTTTCATTCCGATACTTGATAATTTTTCTTTTAGGAAGAATGAAGGGTTATTCACCACTAGGGATTCTAAGTTTCATACTTATCCCTACTCTGTCAGATAATCTCTCTCCAAACAAAGAAGACTCATGTCAACGCCGGCCTAATGTAAGTGTATAAAGTTGCATTATGTAAGCCCTTAGCTAGGTGCGAAATAGGTTTCTTCACTAAATTCATATGAACTCCAAGATATTGTAGATCCTTTAAGTTGTATTATGTAAGCCCTTAGCTAGGTGCGAAATAGGTTTCCGAGATATTATAGATCCTTTAAGAGAACTTTCCTCCATATGATTTTTATTCTACCTTATTCCTCCTTTAACACATTCAGTTTTTATATTGTGTACATCTGAATTCGTTTTCCACACAGGAGTAGAACATGATCAAACCATCTATTTTTACTATCGCGTGCCCATTTTTTTTTGTCCTCTATCTTTGTGCACATTCTACCTGATGTGATTACTTCTAATCTTGTATTTGTACATGAAAAAAAAAAAACAAATATTATCCTAAGGTATAGCTACAGGCCACTGAAGCTTTTTTTGAATAAGCAATTCATATTCTAATTTTAGAAGAGACTCGTAGGAATTTACTTTTTTCTCCGAAAAAGGTGATCATGGGGAGCATCATTGAAGAAGTCCTGCAGAAAACACCGCCTACTTCAGTATCATAAGTTGTCTGATGAATGGATTTTTCAGCAAGGTGTTTGCCATTGCACTATGCTCAACTTCTCTTGTCTGGTTTTTATATGGCCGAGAAAGAGGGAGAAGGTTTACTCCTCATTCGTTAATTTTAAACACATCTGAGCAAGTAGTGGTGAAAATTTAATTTTTACGAGGCAAAGTGAAAAAGATCAAACTGGTTGGTTACCCAAATAAATTCTGCAATCAAAGTCACTTAAACATATCAGATAACAGTAAAATATTATTATCCAACTATGTTTCTTGTTGTATTAATCTGAAAAGAGTTGATCTGAAACCAAATAAAACTGGCAATATGTATAGCATTTCTTAGATTTTTACACATTTAGGAAATTTATAACATAAACATTTTGTAACAATTTTCAGAATTTCTGTGTTTACTGATAGCTTTGACATGATCTTATATATATTGATAGGAGCCCAGTGCTGATAGCTGTTGCATTTTTGTTCATCTTCTGCTTTTATTTTGAGATAGGGGCAATGTCAAACTCTAGATTATAAGTCAAGTTATAGATTTTGGCATTGAGAAAATGACAAAGAAAATGCCCTCATTTCTTTTTTTCTGTTTATGGTTATGAAATAGTCAATCTTTAACTACTTTCTGGTATATATTACAGACATATATCCTCTTTATTTTTATTTTCAATAGTTTATTCAAATTATCATTTGTTAGCAGATAATGCCTCCCACTTAGTACTGATAAAAGTCTTTATTTGGACCTTGCTCTCAGTTTAGTGGGCAAGTGGGCAACTAAGAAGCTATTACATTAATGTTGAGAAGGGTTTCACCTAGCCCTATAAAAACCAGAGATCCCTACTCAGCTATGCAACACAAGTCTTAGTTCTATCCTTCACTTCTCTTCTCTAAGTATAGTAATTTGTTCCAAATCAAAATGAAAAGCTTGGGGAAGTTGAGCCAATGGTCCTTTCTAACAGCTGCTTTGGCAATTTGCTTAGTGGTCAGCACTGTTGTTGCTGATTACTCTTATGAGTATACTTCTCCCTCACCTTCTCATGACTCTAACAAGTACTACAAATCACCATCTCCATCCAAGTATCATGTACCCACTCCTTACTACAAGAAACCTTCTCCATCATACTACTACTACAAATCACCAGCACCTTCAAAGCATGCCTATTACAAGTCTCCATCACCAGTAAAATATTACAAATCTCACTCACCAACAAAATATTACAAGTCGCCCATTGTGACGAAGTATTATAAGCCACATTCTCCTTCAAAACATTACTATAAAGCGCATGTTCCTTCAAAGCATTACTACAAATCTCCATCTTCTTCAAAATACTACTATAAGTCACCAGTTGCAACGAAGTATTACAAGTCACCTACTCCCTCAAAGCATTATTACAAGTCACCTAGTCCTTCAAAGTATTACTACAAGTCCCCATCACCCGCAAAGTACTACAAGTCGCCTACTCCGTCAACACACTATTACTACAAGTCACCAACCCCAACAAAATATTACAAAACACATGTTCCATCTAATTACTACAAGTCTCCTTCACCAACAAAATACTACAAGTCACCAGTTTACTACAAGTCTCCACCACCACCACCAACTTATTACAAGAAATCA
>NC_061118.1:150237683-150305534 GCF_002878395.1 Capsicum annuum
GCTTCACCTCCACCCCCATCACCATCTCCCCCACCAACCTACTACTAATATTCAAATCCTTCTCTAATCATTTTCCGCCATCTTCATGATTTATTAACTCCTTTTCATCCTCCATTGGAATATTACCGTTTCCTTTTCCAAAATTTTATGTTTGCTTCCCAAAATGATCAGCTTTGCATGCTGTGTGTTCTTTTGTTCTAATAATTCGTAATATTTATCATTTGAGATTTCCATTATTTTGGCTTATTGTATCAAGATTCTATTTTGGTGTAATTTATCAAGAATTCTAATTTGCTCAAATATTATCTTCTGTTCGTCTAATATTTATCTAGAGCATTTTCTTCTCAATTATGGTTTAACAAGGAAAAAAAAGAGTAAGGAAAGGTGCAAGATATAGTCATGGATCGATGCTTCAACACAAATTCCCTTTTGGCTTACTGGCTACTGCTGTGAATATGGATTATAATTGTACTTTATCAGCTTTTAAGAAAATAAAATTATATAAACTAAATAGAAGAATAAAGGAATGAAGATAGTTTTAATTTAGGCATATACATTATTTTTCTAAAAAGATTTATCCATTGGAAATATTTTAAAAAATATAAAACTAAATTAAAACACCTTATTAAAATACAGCATTTACCATGAAAATTACTTTTAGAAAAACAAGCACCAGTGCTAGTAGCTGCTCCCCCGCTTGTTGTGTCAGTGACTCCCTCCTTACTGCTCCTATGTATCTTTCAATCTGTAGGTTCTTTCCATTGCCTTTTCAACTCTTTCGACAGTTTTCTGAGATATTTCAGTCATTGTAATCATTTGTTTGGTTTCGAGCTTACTCGCTCTGTTTCAATTTGTTTATTTTAGTTTAGACTTCACAGTTAACAAAGTAAAAAAGACTTTTGAATTTGTAGTCTTAAACTAAAGATAGTTATAATGTATCAAAATGTCCTCTAGCCTTGAAATCTTAAATATGTAAGGTGAAAAGTTAGAACTAAAAGGTTTACAAGAAAGAAAAGAGATATTTTTTCTAAATGGACTAAAATTGAAAGTAAGTCAAACAAATTGAAACGGATGAAGTATATATATCTAAAACTATACAGATTTGTTATCGAGCTACTAAAGGGGTAAAGGTAACAGCTTTAAGTATTTTAAGTTGATGTGATTTTGAGGATTCGAAATACTTATACATTTCCCATTGGTAGATTCTTAGGCATGGAGTAATTTGGTAAGGGATAAAATATTTTGCTTGAAAGGCTAGTTCCGTTACCCTGCCAATAGTCTCCCTTAGTTGTCATTGTTATATGTTCAGAGTAAGTCCTCTTTAGGGGCTGCAGCATACGTTGGTCCTCAATTTAGGTTATAACAATTATGCTTCAATGCCAGTAGTTGGGGTCACCTATATGAGTCCTGATTCACCATGTCGCGCTCTATAGTTTTTTTTTTAGGAAGAATGAAGGGTTCTCCACCATTAAGGATTCTTTAGTTTCATACTTATCCCGAGTCTGTCATTTAATCCCTCTCCAAACAAAGAAGACTCATGTCAACACCGGCCTAATGTAAGTGTACCAAGTTGTATTATGTAAGCCCTTAGCTAGGCGCGAAATAGATTTCATGTTTTGCCTCGGTTGACTGGCTTCAATGCACACAATACAGATATTAGGCTTGTGTTATGTTCTTCACTAAATTCGCATGAACTCCAAGATATTGTAGATCCTTTAAGGGAACTTTCATCCATATGATTCTTGTTCTACCTTATTCCTCCTTAAAACATTCAGTTTTCATGTTGTGTACATCTGCATTCGCTTTCCACATAGGAATAGGACATGATCAAACCATCTAGATACTTTTACTATCACATGCCATTTTTTCTTTTCTTTTTTTTTTTTTGGTCCTCTATCTATGTGCACATTCTACCTGATGTGATTACTTCTAATCTTGTATTTGTACATGAAAAAGAAAAAAAATATATATTATCATAAGGTATAGCTACATGCTACTAATGCTTTTTGAATAAACAATTCATATGCTAATTTTAGAAGAGACTCGTAGGAATTTGCTTTTTTCTCCGAAAAGGGTGATTATGCGGAGCATCATTGAAGAAGTCCTGAGAACACCGTCTACTTCATGTATGATAAGTCGCCTGATGAATGGATTTTTCAGCAAGGTGTTTGGCGTTGCACTATGCTCTACTTCTCTTGTCTGGTTTTTATCAAGCCGAGAGTCGAGAGAGAGGGAGAGGGGTTACGGCTTTATTTGTTAATTTTAAACACATCTTAGCAAGTAGGGTGAAAATTTAATTTTTACGAGGCGAAGTGAAAAAGATCACCTCCACCATCTGTGAAGTATGAGCAATCTGCTATCTATGCTTCACCTCCACCCCCGTCACCATCTCCCCCTCCGCCAACCTACTACTAACATTCAAATCATTTTTTTCAATCATTTCCCACCATCTCCATGACCTATTAACTCCCTTTCATCCTCCATCGTAATATTACCATTATCTCGGACAAAAAATAATTTATCCTTCCCAAAATAATTTGCTTTGTCGTTGTGTGTTCTTTTGTTTAAATAATTCATATTATTTATCAACGGAGATTTATGTAATATCCTTGAGATCTCCATCATTTTGGCTTATTATATCAAATTTCTTTTTTGGTGTAATTTATCAAGAATGCTATTTCCCTCAATACCATCTTCTGTTTGTCTAATATTTCCTCAGAGGATATTCTTCTCATTGTGCTTTATAACCGATCAACTACAAACTTGAAAAAGGAAAAAAATGAGAAAAGGTGCAAGATATGGTCATGGATCGATGCTTCAATAAAATCTTGTTTAAATATCTCAAAATGTCACTCTGTGTTTGTAAAATTATTAAACTTAATTTTGTATCAATAAAGTTATTCAATTTATCGCTTTGCTCTAATAAACTTTACAGAATTTGTAATTAAAAAGAATCTGAATGCCCAAAATAGGGGCATTCCTGATAATTATACAGCTAAAAAACACCTAACTATTAATACAACTCTTTACCATGAGAATTATTTCTAGAAAAACAATTGTTGGTGCCATTGCAACTTCTCACGCCGGTAGCTTCTCCTGCTTGCTGTTTCAATGACTTCCTAGATTCATTCCTTTGCCTTTCTACTCTTCCACAATTTTCTGAGTTATTTAAATTATTGTAATCATTCTTTTGATTTCGAGCTTATTCCAAGATTTGTCTTTTCCGTTGCATTTGCAGTTTAGTATTGATATTCTCCTGTTTCAATTTGTTTGTCTAGTTATGAATTCACTAAATTTAAAAACTTTTGAATTTTGTCGTCTTAAACTAAATATAATTCGAATGTATCAAAATGTCCTTTAGTTTTGAAATCTTAAACATGTCACGTAGAAAGTTATAGTTGAAGAACTTGCCAAGAAAGAAAAGAGACATTCTATTTAAAACAACCTAAAATTAAAAGTAGGTCAAACAAATTGAACAAAGAAAGTATAGAGAGAGAGACTGTAGAGATTTGTTATGAGTTGATAAAGGAGTAAAGGTAAGTAGGTAACAACTTTGAGTATTTTGGGCTGTGTGATTTTGAGGATTCTAATACTTTCACATATTCCTTTGGTTGAGATTCTCAATTTGGTAAGACAAAATATTTTGCTCAAAAGTCTGCTTACAATAGTGTGTAGGCCCTTGTGGTTTGGCCCTTTCATGGACCCTGCGCATAGAGGAAGATTCAGTGCACCGGGCTGCCCTTTTAAAGGCCCAGGCTCCATTCCCCTGCCAATAGTCTCCCTTAGTTGGGATTGTTTGTGCGCAGTTTAAATCCTCTTTGAGGACTGTGGCATATATTGGTCTTGGATTTAGGTTACAACAATTATGCATCAATGCCAACTAGTTGGGATGAGCTATATGAGTCCTCATTCACTATTTCTCTGTCTATTGTTTTTACCATTCCAATACTCAATAATTTGTCTTTTAATAGAATTAAGGGTTCTCGACAATAAGGATTCGTTAAAGCACCCGAGGATGTGACCTACTGGTCGGTGAAGTGGGTGAGAACCATAGATGAAGTGGGTGAGAACCATGAGGTCTCAGGTTCAAATCTCAATAGAGACAAAAAAACAATAAATGATTTATTTTCATCTATTCTAGTCTTGGTGGATAGAGTTACATCGTACGTGGTGGGTGGTGGGAGATGACAGGTATCTCGTGGAATTAGTCGAGGTGCTTAATAAAAAAGAAAAAGATTCCTTAAATTCAATCCGGTTATCCTAACTCTGTCATGCAATCCCTTTCCGAACTAAGAAGACTCATGTCAAACACCGGCCTAATGTAAATATACAAAGTTATGTTATGTAAGCCCTGAGCTAGGTGGGAAGACTCATGTCAAACACCGGCCTAATGTAAGTGTACCAAGTTTGGTTATGTAAGCCCTGAGCTAGGTGGGAAGTAGGTTTTGCACTTTGCCTCGGTAAGTGGCTTCAACACACTCACCTATATGAATATTATGCTTGTGTTATGTTCTTCACTAAGTTCGTATGAACTCCAAGAGATTATAGATCTTTAAGGCAACTTTCTTCCATATGATTTTTTTTCTACCTTATTCCCCCTTAACACATTCAGTTGTCACGTTGTATACACCTGCATTCGGTGTCGGAGTTACTTCCTCATTCGTTAATTTTAAACACATCTGAGCAAGAAATGTGAAAATTTTATCAATCAAACCTATTAGTTAACAGTAAAATAAGTCTTACATTGTTTTGATTGGATGTTTTGTTCCTTCTTTTGTTTAATCTCTTGAGATCTCTTGTACTTAAGGTGACATATTATCCAACTGGGTTTCTTGTGGTATTAATCTGAAAAGAGCTGATCCGAAACCGAACCAAACTGACAATGTGTGTAGCATTTCTTATTTTTTAACATATACAGGAAATTTCTAACATGAACATTTTGTAACAATTTTCGAGGTTTGTGTGTTTTCTGGTAGCTTTGACGTGATCTTATGTAGACTTTGTTTGTATAAGAGCCCTTTGCTGGTAGCCGTTGCATTATTGTCTTCTTTTGCTTTTCAATTGAGATAGGGACAGTGTCAAACTCTAGATCATAAGTCAACTTAGAGATTTTTAGCATTCAGTAAGCAACAAAGAATATGCCCCAATTTCTTTGTTCTGTGCATTTTTAAGAAATAGTCAGTCTTTAACTACTTCGTATTTTAGTTTATCATTTGTCAGCAGCTAATGCCTCCCACTTAGTACTGATAAAAGTCTTTATTAGGACCTTGCTCTAAGCTTAGTGGGCAAGTGGGCAACTAAGAAGCTATTACATTAATGTTGAAAAGGGTGTTACTTTGTCCTATAAAAGCCAGTATTCCCTACTCAACTATGCAACACAAGTCTTAGTTCTATCCTTCACTTCTCTAAGTATAACTTGTTCCAATCAAAATGAAAAACTTTGGGAAGTTGGGCCAATGGTCCTTTCTAACAGCTGCTTTTGCAATTTACTTAGTAGCCAGCACCGTTGTTGCTGATTACTCTTATGAGTATACTTCTCCCTCACATTCTCACAACTCTAACAAGTACTACAAATCACCATATCCATCCAAGTACAATGTACCCACTCCTTACTACAAGAAACCTTCTTCATCACACTACTACTACAAATCACCAGCACCTTCAAAGCACGCCTATTACAAGTCGCTATCACCAGTAAAATATTACAAATCACACTTACCAGCAAAACATTACAAGTCGCAAATTGTAACAAAGTATTATAAGTCTCATGCTCCATCAAAACATTACTACAAAGCACATGTTCCTTCAAAGCATTACTACAAGTATCCATCTCCTTCAAAGCATTACTATAAGTCACCCGTTGCAACAAAGTATTACAAGTCACCTACTCCTTCAAAGCATTATTATAAGTCACCTACTCCTTCAAAGTATTACTACAAGTCCCCAACTCCTTCAAAGAACTACTACAAGTCCCCATCGCCTGCAAAGTACTATAAGTCGCCTACTCTATCAACACACTATTACTACAAGTCACCATCCCCAACAAATTATTACAAATCACCCTCTCCATCGAAATACGACAACCCGCCTTCACCAACAAAATATTACAAGTCACCAGTTTACTACAAGTCTCCACCACCACCACCAACTTATTACGAGAAATCACCTTCGTACTACAAGTCACCTCCCCCTCCACCAAAATACTATGAGCAATCTCCTAAGTACTACAATTCACCTCTACCCCCACCAAAGTACTATGAACAATCACCATCTTCATACAAATCTCCACCACCTCCACCAAAATACTACGAGCAATCACCAACTTACAAGTCTCCACCTCCACCATACTACCAAGAATCTACACCTTCGTATAAATCTCCTCCACCACCTCCAAAATTCTATGAACAATCACCTGCAACCTACAACTCACCACCTACTCCAAAGACCTATGAAGAATCACCATCATACTACTCACCTCCACCACCGCCGTTCTACAAGGAAACACCCACCTATGCTTCACCTCCCCCACCTACGAAATATGAGCAATCTACCACCTATGCTTCACCTCCACCCCCATCATCATCTCCTCCACCAACCTACTACTAATATTCAAATCCTTCTCTTGAATCATTTTCCGCCATCTCCATGACTTATTAACTTCTTTTCATCCTCCATCCGAATCTGATCATTTCTTTTGCCAACATTTGATGTATGCTTCCCAAAAGGGCTGGCTTTACGTGTTGTATGTTCTTTTGTTTTAATAATTTGTAATATTTATCATTGGAGATTTCAGTAAGATCCTTGAGATCTCCATCATTTTGGCTTATTGTATCAAGATTCTATTTTGGTGTATTTTATCAAGAATTCTACTTTGCTCAATACTATCTTCAATTTATCTAATATTTCTCTTGAGGATTTTTTTTCTCAATTATGATTTATAACCTATCTTCTACAAAATTTTAACAAGAAAAAATAAAAAGATGAGGGAATTGCAAGCTATGGTCATGGATCGATTCGTCAACAAAAGCTCTTTGGCTTACTGGCTACTGCTGTATTTTGGATATGGATTATAATTGTACTTTGGTTTTAAGAAAATAAAATTATAGGCATATGCATTATTTTCCCCTTGCCTTTTCTACTCTTTCGACCAGCTTCTAAGCTACTTCAATAATTGTAATCATTCATCTGGTTTCGAGCTTGTTCCAAGATCCGTCTTTTCCCTTGCATTTGCACATAGATATATGTATATCTAGACTGTGCAGATTTGTTATCAAGCTGATAAGGGGGTAAAGTTAGCATTTTTAAGTATTTTGGGTTGATGTGATTTTGAGGATTCTAATACTTATACATTTCATTGGTTGAGATTCTCAATTTGGCTGATAACATATTTTGCTTGAAAGGCCTAGGTTCCATTCCCCTGCCAATAGTCTCTCTTATAGTCGGTATTGTTTATGTTCAGCGTAAGTCCTCTTTGAGGACTGTGGCATAGTTGGTCCTGGATTTAGGTTACATGACCTTTTCGCTATCAATAACAACAATCATGCTTCAGTGTCAACTAGTTGGGGTTGCTTATATTAGTCCTCGTTCACAATATAGGAAATTTATAACATAAACACCGGCCTAATGTGAGTGTACCAAGTTGTGTTGTGTAAGCCCTGAGATAGGTGCTTAGGTTCGAAATAGATTTGGGCTTTGCGTCGGTTAAGTGTCTTCAGTGAACGCGCCTAATGTATAATAGGATGGTCAAATGTTCTTCACTAAGTTCGTAAGAAATCCAAAGAGATTGTAGATTCTTTAAGGCAACTTTCCTCCATATGTGTTTTGCTCTACCTTATTCCCCCTTAACACATTCAGTTTTCATGTTGTGTACACCTGCATTCGGTATCCCTGTATGAGTAGGACATGATCAAACTATCTACCGTTACTATTGCATGGCACTTTTTCTCTTCTTTTTTGCCCTCTATCTGTGTGCACATTTTACCTGATGTGATTACTTCTAATCTTGCAGTTGTACATGAAAAAGAAAAAATATAATCCTAAGGTACAACCACTAATGCTTTCATTCAAATTAGCAGTTCATAGGCTAATCTTCATAGCGACCCACAGGAATTTGCTTTTGCTCCGAGAAGGGTGATCATGAGGAGAAACATTGATGAAATCCTGAAAAGAACACCGTCTACTTCATGTACCATAAGCCGTCTGATGAATGTGATTTTTCAGCAAGATGTTTGGCGTTGCACTATGTAAAGCATGTATCTGTAATCATGAAGAGAAGTCCAGAATGAAAGCATCTATTTTGGTTGGAAGTTTTGTTCCTTCTTTTGTTTAAGGTCTCTTGACATATTATCCAATTAGGTTTCTTATGGTATTAATGTGAAAAGAGTTGACCTGAAACCAAACCAAACTGACAATATGTGTAGCATTTCTTAATATTTAACACATAGGAAATTTATATCCTAAACATTTTTGTAACTATTTTTGGAACTTTTTGGGTTCTCTGGTTGATTTGACGTGATCTTATATAGTTAGACTTTGTTTCCTTTGCTGATAGCCGTTGCATTATTGTTCTTCTTTTGCTTTTCTCTACATATAGGGGCAATGCCAAACTCTAAATCCTAAGTCAGCTTACAGATTTGGCATTTGGACAACAACAAAGAAAATGCCCCCATTTCTTTGTTCTGTGCATTTTTAAGAAATATAAGTCTTTAACTACTTTTTAATTGCAGTTAAATTATCATTTATCAGCAGATAATGCCTCCCACTTAGTACTGATCAGATCTTTATTAGGACCTTGCTCTCAGGTTAGTGGGCAAGTGGGCAACTAAGAAGCTATTATATTAATGTTGAGAAGGGTGTCATTTTGTTCTATAAAAAACAGATTCCCCTGCTCTACCTCTGCAACATAGGTCTTAGTTCTATCCTTCACGTCTCTGAGTATAAACATTTGTCCAAGTCAAAATGAAAAGCTTAGGGAAGTTGGGCCAATGGCCCTTTCTAACAGCTGTTATGGCAATTTGCTTAGTAGCCAGCACTGTTGTTGCTGATTACTCTTCTGAGTATACTTCTCCCTCACCTTCTCACAACTCTAACAAGTACTACAAATCACCATATCCATCCCAAGTATCATGTACCCACCCCTTGTTACAAGAAGCCTTCTCCATCACACTACTGCTACTACAAATCACCAGCACCTTCAAAGCACGCCTATTACAAGTCACCATCACCAGTAAAATATTACAAACCACACTTCCCAACAAAATATTACAAGTCGCCCATTGTAACGAAGTATCATACGTCTCATGCTCCATCAAAACATTACTACAAAGCACATGTTCCTTCAAAGCATTACTATAAGTCACCAGTTGCAACAAAGTATTACAAGTCACCTACTCCTTCCAAGTATTATTACAAATCACCTGTTCCTTCGAAGCATTACTACAAGTCCCCATCACCAACAAAGTATTACAAGTCGCCTACTCCGTCAACACACCCTAGTTACAATTTCGGCCAAGGAGGGCCATTCTCTCAAGAGAGATGTTACTACAAGTCACCATCTCCAACAAAATATTACAAATCGCCAGCCCCATCTAAATACTACAAGCCGCCTTCACCGGTAAAATATTACAAGTCGCCAGTTTACTACAAGTCTCCACCACCACCACCAACCTATTATGAGAAATCACCTTCGTACTACAAGTCACCTCCACCTCCACCAAAATACTATGAACAATCACCATGATCTTATAAATCTCCCCCTCCACCATACCAAGAATCTACACCTTCCTATAAATCTCCTCCACCTCCTCCAAAGACCTACGAGCAATCACCATCATACGATTCACCACCACCATACAAGGAAACACCAACCTATGCCTCATCACTACCACCTGAGAAGTACGAGCAATCTGTCACATATGCTTCACCTCCACCTCCGTCACCATCTCCCCCACCAACCTACTAGGGGAAGTTTGGCAAAAGTCCACTTCCCAAACCTTTTTTGACATTTATCCACCAAGTTTTTTTAATTTGAAGAATGGAAACTTTTATGGGACCACAAAAATAAAATGCAAATCTAACACTCAACTTACAAAATCTACACTTTAGCCCTTTTTCCCATTTCAGCCCTAATTTTGTTAAAACTACACTTTAGTCCATCTTGAAAAATATAAATATTGGATAAATAATTTTAAAAAAAATCCCAAATCTTCTCAACCAATCCACTAGCAACCACCCTATTTTGGCATCATTTTCTCAATTTTTCGACATTTTTCGGCATCCATCGGAAAGTGACATTATCTTCATTGCTATAAGCCTTTTTTGATTATTTTTAGCTCCAATTTTTCTTTCATTTTCATACAAAAAGCTCAAAATCAGTCCCACATTTCGAAATCGATTCTTGGGTCAATAGCAACATTCCAATACTCCTTAGGTTATTTGTAAGCTAAAATTTATCGGATTATTTCGGTGGTCGTCGGAAAAGGGTCAATCGTGCACTGTACGGCCAGCATCTAGGAAGAAGACGACTTCAGTCTATTAAGTCTAGGCACATAAACCACTATTCAAGTCTATTGAATACTATTATCGAGGTATATTATGTCTATTATAGATTACGAGGTTGTTGGTTGTATATTTTCTGTTGAATGGGAGAAGAATCCTAAATGTTGGGTTTGGAAAATCGCTTCTAAGGAGACAGTGTCCATTGCCCTTCGTCTCAACGGTTCATACGCCGACATGGTTAAAAGCGTAATGAAGAGCGATGAATTAAGTTGTGATCAAAGCGAGGTGTTAATTACTTGATGAACGGGAGGGGGGAAATCCATCCAACGTTCATAAGGAATGATAGACACGTGGAATTATATATGCTTTGCATTGATTCTGATAACTCCAGACCTATATTACGGGTTAAAGTTTTTGAAAGGTCCCGAAAAGAAGCTTCCACATCAGCCCCACCCCCACCCCCACCCCCGAATGTGGATGATACGTCAACGGAATACGATTTCATGGGTTGTGATGAATGGGATAATAGTGAAGATTATAAAGAAGAGGAGTGTGGAGGAGGTGAAGACGGGCAGCTCGAACCACAAAGAAGCCACTCTTTCTCGGACGGCACCAATCTTTTTTCAGGACAAACATTTAAGGATAAGAAAATATTAAAACTTTTGTTGAAGCAGGCGTTGGTGAAAATGTCGTTCAATTACACAGCTCTGAAGAGTAGTAAGACATACTTGAGGGTGAGGTGCGTAGATCGTACTTGCCAGTGGATGGTGTGCGCATGTGCTATCGGAGAATCAGGTTGGTTTCACGTCCACAAGTACGTGGGAGAGCATACTTGTGGCATTGATCATGTCACGGGAAAGCACAAGAATGTCACCGTGGAGGTCATTGCCTCACTTATTTTGAACTTTTTCGTCGACAACAAAGGTCCAAGCCCGAAAGAGATCGAGAGGATCGTATTTAGGGAGCTACATTGCAGGCCGAGCTATTGGAAGTGTTGGATGGCAGGCGTCATTGCGAAGAACATAGTTTGAGGTACGCCCGAGCATGGATATGCAGTGCTTCCCGCATTTTCATATATTTTCAACGGCCTCAACCCTGGGCTATTAATTACCTCAGGGTTGATAAGGAGTCTGGTAGGTTTATTTACTACTTTATGGCGTTTGGGGCTTCCATCCATGGATATGCACACATGAGAAAGGTCGTTGCCGTTGATGGCATGCATTTGTCCGGCAAGTACAAGGGCGTGCTATTGTCCACTGTCGCTCAAGATACGCAGAATCATATCTATCCCTTAGCGTATTGTGTGGTGGATAAGGAGAACGATGCGTTGTGGGGCTTCTTCTTCGAGAAGCTTAAGGCCTTTGTCGTCGACGAACCAGAGCTATGCGTTATCTCCAACAGATACGTAAGCATAGCCAATATCCTCGCAAGGCATTATCCACTTGCACATCACGGTGTTTGTATGAGACATCTTGGTGAAAATCATTGAATAAATCACCATTATTCCGATTCTCTCTATTTGTACTACCATGCGACCAAGTCGTACATGTTGGAAGAATTTAATAACTACTTCAACGCCCTTAAAGAAAGATGCCCCAACGCAGCAGCTTGCCTCGAGCATGAAGTAGGATTTGAAAAATGGAGTCGGGCTCACTTTCCAGGTAATCGATTCAACGTCATGACCTCAAACATCGCCGAGTCTCTCAACTCAATATTGCGCGACGAAAGAGAGATCCAGTGGCAGCTATTTTCAATTTAATTGCACATAGATTTGGAGAAATATTCAGGAAGAGGTATGCGGAGATGGACAATTCAAAGACAACCTTCGTTCCCGTAGCTGAGATGATCTTGAGGGAAAACATGACCGAGGGGGACAAATTATATGTGAACAACATGAACGGAAGCACCGACGAATTCACCGTGCTTGGCTACGGTTGTTTCGCAAAAGTTAATCTTTCGAGATGGTCATATTCTTGCAGAAAGTATGACTTGGTGAAATTGCCATGTGCTCATGCAATGGAAGCGTTGCGTTTGAAGCACAGGGACGAATACGGCACTAGCATTTACAACTACTCTTCGCAAATATATTTGAAAGAATCATAACTCCTTGCATACTTGGAAGCTATTTGTGCAGCACTCCTTGAGTCAGAGTGGAGTGTGGCACGAGAGTATCTTGAAATGTAAGTTCTTCCACCCGACTTCGATCCCAAACTCGAACGGAGGAAGGTGAAACCCGTTAAGGGTGTGTTAGAGCCTTCAAGGTACAAGAAAAGAAACAAGTGCTCCAAGTGCAAAAGGTCGGGACATAAGAGAACAACATGCAGCCTTAACATAGGATAATATGATTGGCATTGTATTTAATGTTTTTGTTTTTTCAAATGCACTGGACAGTATGTAATGTGTATTCTGTTTTGAAAACCACTGAACTGCAGTTAAAATCGACTTTTTTTGTTGTGCATTATCGATTCCTATTCATATATTATATACTACGTACTAAATAGATTCTAGACTTAAATAAACGACAAGACTCATAATATATAATATATCAGTGTTTGGTCTACTAAGTAAATGTTCAGTACGTAGTGTATAATAAACCTACCTGGTTGTCTATTGAACAAACCTTTTTCTTCATACAATGTTGAATTAGAAATAATTACGACGCATTGGAATGGGTGGCAATTTGAAAACTGTTTTTTCAAGTTCTGAAATCGACTATACACATTACACATCGACTAGACTCAAAATATATAATACATCGATGCATTGTCTGGGGGGTATAGTGTAAAATACATAGTCTATCATCGATTAGTCGTGTAGTCTATTACAGAAACGCTATTCCTCATACACTGAATCTTTCAATGTAATTATTACCCTTTGCGAAACGGCAGGATTTTAAATGCCACAACCGTCGCAACTTTTCGTTTCTTATTCTCACACGCCTTCTCCCCTTCAATCAACACATGTAAAGCTTTTATTGGTCGATTTTCTCATGGTCTGGTCTATTTAAAGAGACCATGGTCGATTTTGAACACAATTTTAGAAGAAAAAAGACTTAAGGGAGAGGAAGATGGCTAGGAGGACGCACCCACTACGGCCATTGCATAGAATGTCAACAATAAACAACATAACTGCTAAGGCTTCGGAGTGACCTGGATTTTCTTTTCGAGGGTTTTGCCACTGATCAATGACGGGTGGATAGAGAGCTTCATCGTATGGCTCGTTTTCTTCGGGCCATAGCCGAGAGGCTCAACATGGACCCCCGTGAACTCATCATCCCCTTCGTCCCCCTAGTGTAATGTTTTTTTTTTGTTTGTTTGGTTTGTAGTTCATTGCTTAATGAAGCTTTCATGGTAGGATTATGTAAATGAAATCTTTCATTGTTAGTGTTTCTTCAGTAGTCCCTGTTTTAAGATTTACAAACTTTATTTACGCTCTAAGTACAGTAGGAATAAATAATCAACTATGGTAAATACACATTCTATAATCGACCGTGTCACGGGTGAATTATAGGATGAAATCAGTGTTCGTGATCTTGTATATTGAGAGATTATCAACTTATAAACGAGTCTATTATTGATCACTCATATAGTCTATGATCAACTTACTGAATATATTGACGGCTTAAAATAATGAAAAAAAAGGAGAAATTAAATAAAATAAAATTAGAGTATGTCAATTAACACCATTAAAACATTATAAAGAAATTTTGCTGCATCAATTGTGACTCCCAATCACTTTTGGACGTGATCAAGTGTTATCTTAGACACGACGTAGTCGTAGATCACTAAGATGACATAAAAAGGAGAAGAAATAAAATAAAATAAACTAAAATAAATATTAATCATTCAAGCACTAATGAACGACCGCTTATCATGACAAGAGATTAGACTTGTGTGATGACCATAAGGATGAGTGGTGGTTGTTACTTGTAAGTGTTCAATGGACAAATAATGTATGAGAACAAGGAGTCCTTCTCAATAGAGACGCTTGTTCTAGGTAATTGGTTGTTACTACCATTGCCCTCCCCTATACCTATTTGATCGAGTGTTCAATTGATTTGTAATCTTATATTATGATATTTAGTCATTTTACATTGCGTGAATGATGTTAATTTATTTTATTTTATTTTATTTCTTCCTTTTTTTAATCTCACCTCTTTTGAAAATAGACTTGTTATGATATCTTGAGTATATTATAGATAAATAGCTTTATGTATACCAGACTTTATTATTAGTCATGTATCGACAAAAGAAGTCTATTTTCAAAGGATGTGAGATTAAAAAAAAAAGAAGAAATAAAATAAAATAAAATAAATTAACATCACTCACGCAATGTAAAATGACTAAATATCATAATATAAGATTACAAATCAATTGGACACTCGATCAAATGGGTATAGGGGAGGGCAATGGAAGTAACAACTAATTACCTAGAACAAGCGTCTCCGTTGAGAAGGACTCCTTGTTCTCATACACTACTTGTCCATTGAACACTCACAAGTAACAACCACCCCTCATCCTTATGGTCATCAGACAAGTCTAATCTCTTGTTATGATAAGTGGCCGTTCATTAGTGCTTGGATGATTAATATTTATTTTATTTTATTTCTTCTCCTTTTTATGTCATCTCAATGATCTACGACTACGCCGTATCTAAGATAACACTTGATCACGTCCAAAAGTGATTGGGAGTCACAATTGATGCATCAAAATTTCTTTACAATATTTTAATGGTGTTAATTGACATACTCCAATTTTATTTTATATAATTTCTCCTTTTTTTTCTCATTATTTTAAGTCGTTCATATATTCAGCAAGTTGATCATAGATAGTATAAAAGGTCTATAATCAACCGTAGTCTTAATTGATAATATTCTAATACACAGGATAATCAACATTGACATCAATATATAAGTCGTAAGTCACCCAGTCGATAATAGAAGACATATACATTCGTTAGAGAACCCTTGAAGTAAAATATAATCCATTTAAATTTTCTCCAAGAGTACAATTCTAACGGGTAGAATTTTTCAACGGTCAGATTTTGATAGCCTTACTATATTAATTAAAGGGACCCTTTTGGACTCCTCCATGTTCATTTATTCATGACTTTCAAGTTTTGCATCAACAATAACAATGTCGCAGTCATCTCAAACTTCCAAAAGTTCTTATATTTACCGTTGTGGTAATCCTGCGGTGTTGAAAACATCACGCACCGATAGAAATCCGGCGCGAAAACTCTACAATTGTGCGGTTGGAAAGGTTTGTTTTTGTTTAAATAAAAATTTATTTGTGTTCATATAATAATTCAATTTACTAATTTATCTTCGTTATTTTAGGATCATGGTAGATGTTCTTATTTCAAGTGGATTTCCTCCGATTTCGAGGTGTCAAAATTTCAAGGCATTTCAAAGTTTGAAATGTTTGAAAGGCTTAGAGATTCTGAAGAAAATAGGGATCCTCTAATGACATTATATAGAGAATCAGAACACAAGATTGATCACTTAAAGGGATTAATGAAAGATGTCGAAATTGAGAAGGATCAACTTAAGCATAAGTTGGCTATGGCTGAAGAAAAAGAAAAGGGCATGAAATTTATGGTCTATGATTTACTATTAGTTTTAGCTTTTTGGAAAGGTGTAATGGGGGTGTAGTGGGATTGAATGTATTCTGAATGTTTTATTAATCGACTACTTGTTACTTATATTATAAATGGTTTACCTTTTTCATTCATCGACTACACATCGCTCTACTGTATATGCTTTACCTTTTAATCAGAGTGTATAATCAACGATGACAATTCATGTAAAATTAATGATACGTTGATTATATAAAATGAAAAATGTTTATCATAAACTATAAAGGTTGTTTAGAAAATAAAATTGTTCAGTTCTACGCATCCCGAGCTGAAAGTTAGAAGTTAACATTATCTAGTCAAATAAAAATAATCATTAGCCACAAATAAATATTTAATAATTGTCTAAAGATTCAACATTTTCGGTTTTCACCATCATCTTGTCGATTTCCTGACTAACTTCATTAAGAAATTCATCCAAGTTTGGAAATTCATTCTTGTTATCCTTCTCCGCGATGCCTTCTTTTTCTGGTGCATCACTTTTTCCTTCTTTTTTATGTTGTTTTTTCTCAACTTCTTGTGCATTCTTCTCTTCTGTTTTCTCTCCATCTCCTTCATTGTTTTCTTCTTCACAACCGTTTTTTTCATTTTTATCATCTTCATCCTGTCCGCCTTCGTCATGATCCTCCTTCTTCACACCAGCTGATCCATCAGCTTTGTTTTCTTCTTCACAAACAACTTTTTCATTTTTTTCTTCTTCTTTCTCTTCATCGCCTTCATCCAGATTTTCCTTCTCTACCACAGCTGCAACCTCAGAGATCATCACCTCATCAGCATTGATGGAGGAATGTTCCAAAGCTGCTACCTCAAGGAGGGCTTCTTTGATGCCGCTGTCATCGCAGCCAGCCCTCGCCGTTGAATGCCGACTTTGCACCTGCACACCTATATTTTCAAGTATCTATCGTTTATAATAAACTAAGATATCGGTTGATGAAGAATGGTATAGATTCTATTATTATAGGTAAAAGGGATTATATAAAATATGCATCTTCTATAATATATAGAGTAGATATTACCTTCAGCTTCATCTCTCTTCTTTTGCCTCTCCTTTTCTGCTCTCCTCAGCCTCTCTTCTTTTACGAAATCAGCGATGTCCTTGATCGAATCCTCCAACCTAAACACGTGTTCTTCCAGATTTTCAATCATCGGTGTCTTTCCCGATGCTCTCAGCTTACTTGTCCCCGCACCCCGAGTGACATGCTTGAAATAACATTTTTACCTAAATCCCAGTCATCATCTCATCCTTACCATCCTCCGATGAGGTGATGACAGTCACACCCTCCAGACAGGTCTTCAAGCCATCGATGAATGCATCATTCGGTTCGTCTGTAAATGCTTTGAACTTTTTCATGTAGTGCTGCTTTATTTCACGAACTGTGGGAATAAGTTATGGGTGCACTCTCTACAGATAAATAGGCAAATGTGATTGATTAGCAACATAATATTGGTAAAATTATTCATCGAAAGAAATATTTCATACCTTTGTGCTCCATCCATTCAAATATGGATCATCTTCGATTAGTTTATCGCCTTTTGAGGTGTGTCATCTGAGCAATCGGGGAATGGGCAGCGGGTCTTCAGTTGATTTACCATTTCCCCTGCCGAGCGCGGGAAAGACTTCGTATATTAAAATCTGTGATAAAAAAAAAAAAAAACATAAAACTGAGATTAAGTATATTATAGACACCATAGATGAATTACAGTATATAATAAACTACTTCAATGGTTTATAATCAAACACCATAAATGCCCAGGAAAATTCGTAGAACGGGTACAATGAAACTCCCTTTTGTCTCAAATGTCTTCTTCTGTCTGCTGAAGTCCATCCGTTTCTTTAGATAATCTAGAGTCAAGGAAAATGACTCCTTACCCCAAGGGAATTTCTCAAAGAAGCCTAAGTTATCCATCATCTTGATGGTGTCTATGTCCACAGTTTTTGACAAGTCCCGTGCAAACAATATGCAGTGCACGAACCAAACTAAGCAGCATTTGAACTTGTTCTCTTTGTCCAGCCTCCCACCTCTAATAAGCTTCAACAATCTCTTTGCATTTACACTTCTTTTTTTCACAATCTTTTTTAAAAAAGTTTCATCTTCCTCCATCGCTTTGACATATCTTGCGGGGATAACGCCCACAATTTAAACCAGTGATTAGCGCAAACTTCTTCAGGCCAAAACATGTAGGACTGTCATTGATGTTGAACCACATTTCATGCAGCTTGTTGTCCGGTTCGACTCGGCGCAGAAGTGTATAGTGGACAAGCTGTCCATTGAACTTCATATGTTCTGGCAGGTCCCATAAACCACCAAAACAGGAATTCTTAAACCTAGACTTCAGATGTTGATCAACCACGACTTGTTTGAATTCATTAAACATCTTCAAACGGGACTTAACGAATATCTTAGCCGGAAATGATCCGACATCATCCAAGACTATGGCGAGGTCGTAACTCTTAGCTGAAACAAACCTTGCACAGTGGGGTAAGATCAGTGCTTCCTCGTCTATCCTAGCCTCAAGAGAATATATTTCCTCTGGCTCATCTCGAACCTAAGCTTCAACTGCTTCCTCGCTGTAATTTCTATTCTCTAATTGATCGACTACTCGTTTTTTTCTTCTCTCAGATCTATCACCTTCTGTAGCCTTGCGTTTGTTACCTCTAAAACCATTTGTTATGATCTATGGACAAAAACTACCATTTTTCAGCAATAACAACAACTACAATACCTAATCGACCTAGCAGTCTATTAACATGGCAGTAGTTCCAGCACCAAAAATTCTAATTTGTAGAACAAGTTTCTTTGAAAACAACCCCAT
The DNA here is from genome assembly GCF_002878395.1 of Capsicum annuum. Classification (NCBI taxonomy): domain Eukaryota; kingdom Viridiplantae; phylum Streptophyta; class Magnoliopsida; order Solanales; family Solanaceae; genus Capsicum; species Capsicum annuum. The sequence continues at coordinate 150,256,629 of NC_061118.1, forward strand.
CATCCACAAGAACATACATCTAAATCACCATTATATTGAACAAAAACAGGAAGGAACCCAGATTTTAAGCATGCAAATTGAAAAAAATTCGCAAAAAAAACTCAATGCGATCGTCGAGGAAAGTTAAAATCCAATGAGAACAATGCACAAACAAATCAAATACCAACTTAAAAACACAAATTATAAGTAAAATCAATCCTTATTTTTTCAAAAAAAATTTAATTGACAGTAGATACAATACCTAATCGACCTAGCATTCTATTAACATAGCAGCAGTTGCAGCACCAACTCAATGCAGCAGTTGCAAAAAAAATTCAATTTACAACACATTTTTATCACGCAAATCGACAAAAAGTGGCAAAAAAATCTTATTGCAATCGTTGAGGAAAGTTAAAATTCAACACAAACAAACCGAATACCAACTTAAAAACACAAATTATAAGTAAAATCAAGCCTCATTTGTTTTTAAAAAAAATTAACTTTTCGAGTCTAATTATCAAATATGCAATGAAGAAATCCCCAGCATGAACATGCTTCTACAACTCCATTACATTGGAGAAAAGTTTTAACAAAAATCACATATTTTGCCACATTCCGACAAAATTAGTGAAGAAATTTCAACATGCAATCGCAAAGGATAATCAATACACACCAATTATCCGTAAAAAATTAGTAAATACCAATTAAAAACAACCACTTTCACTAAAATCAAACCCCGTTTTAAAAAAAAAATCAATTTATTTGAACTCCAACGACTTCACCCGCCACAAATGAGTACGGAAAAAAAAAAAAAAACGATCAATATGAAGCACAAATTCACCGGAACAATAATATAGCTTACCTGAAGTTGAAGATCGAAGTTGGAGCTGATGCTTGAAATTGAAAATGATGGAAAGGGAGAAGAACCGTTTTTGGTAAAGAGAGAGAAGATGAGAGAATTTTATTTTATTTTTATATTTAATGGAAGAGTAGGGTTAAATATGTATTTAATAAATACATAAGTGGTTCTAAAAGATTTTAAAAATACATAAGGGGTGCTAAAATGTTTTTTTCTTTTACACTTAAGCCCATGGCCCACCAAACCCTAACAAATTAGAATTTACCAAAATGAGTGTCCATTTGTTAAAATAAGTTTTCAAAGTGGACCAACACTTAAATCTTCTCAACCTACTACTAGTATTCAAATCCTTTTCTCCGATCAGTTTTTGCCATCTCCATGATTTATTAACTCATTTCCATTCTCCTTTTGGAGTATTTCCATTTCCTTTGCCAAAATTTTATGTTTGTTCTCCCAAATGATCGGCTTTGATTGTTGTATGTTCTCTTTTGTTAAAAAAATAATTTGTTATATTTATCATTGGCTTGCTGTATCAAGATTTTGTTTTCGCTGTAAGTCATCAAGAATTCTACTTTGTTTAAGTACTATTTTCTATTTGTTTAACACTCCTATTTCTTCCTATTCGTTGCATGTTTTTCTTGGTCTATAAATATTGGTCATCTATTCCAAACTTTATTCATTGAAGATCAATCACCTAAGAATATCATCTCTAGAATTGTTCCAAAGATTGGTTGATAATCTACCTAAGGAAAAAAAAAATGGATGAAAGGTGCAAAAGGTGGTCATGGATCGACACATGAATTACCTTTTCAACGTATTAAAATATTTCGAATTGTAATTATACGTATTGGCGATTGAGAAAATATAATTAATTACTACTCTATTATATGAACAAAATAAGCAAGAGACACAGACAATTTTGAATTTAGCTCTACTAATGTAAATCCTTAGTTTTAAATTTGTCAAACGTAGAAGGTTGCTATTAATGAAATACTCTTAAGTTAGTTTTCTTAATATTTTTTACTAGATATTTGAGGTCGTGCCAGAATGTGCTTAATGTATGTTACTATTTTATCTCAATTTATGTGGTATAGATGAAATTTAAAAGGCTACAAATTTTTTTGTATATTTTTAAATATTTTACACTATTAGTTATTGATTTATAATATTTTTACATAATTTTCAGATACCATATGTTACTCGTTTTGTCTCAATTTTATGTGATACTGATGTAATATTTGAGAAAGCCAATCAAATTTGTTATACAGTTTTAGATATTTTAAGTTGTTAATCATACTATAATTTATACAACTTTCTACGTAATTTTTAAATAATACTCCCTCTATCCTAATTTATATGACATCTATAGAATTTGAAAAGTTAAGCGAATTTTCTATACATCTTTCAAATATTTTAGTTTGATAATTATTGAGATTTATATTATTTTTCATGAAATCTTCAAATAATGTATCCTAATTTATGTTGCATTATTGTGATTTATATTATTTCTTACGAATTTTTTAAATAATATATTTCAATTTATGTTACATTGATAAAATTTTTAGTCAACTAAATTTTTACATGTCTCCAAATAATTTAAATTATTAATTATTGTAATTCATAATACTTTTATATAATTTTTAAATATATGACAAGTTAAATTAAAAATAAAATAATTAAATTAAAATAAAAAATATTAAATTACAAAAATATCCTTATTGGCAACTGCTTGCTTTAGCTGTCTGCTACTCACACTTGTATTATATTACAAAAATATCCTCATCGACAACTGTTTGCTTTAGTTGTGTGCTACTCACACTTATATTATACTACTAAATATTGAAAGCTCATGCTAGCACGAGCCCAATATATGTTATTTTTTAGTCTCAATTTATGTGATACAAATAAAATTTTGATAATTAATTATATTTTAAATACTTTTTAGATATTTTAAGTTGTTAGCTATTGTAATTTATAATGGTTTTTTTGACATTGTAATTTACTATTTTAAGTTGTTAGCCATTATAATTTATAATATTCTCCTTATCCAAGCTTTTGTAGCATTGATAGTCTATTATATTTTAAAAATAATTTAAGTTTTTAATTATTGAAATTTATAATTCTTTTTTTATTTCAATTTAAGTGACATTGACATAATTTTGAGAGTCAATCAAATATTACGATTGAAGTCGCGAAGTAGACATGTCTTAAATGACTCATAGTTACTTATTAGAAGTGATACAATAAAATTACTATAAAAAATAGTTGTGAAAAAAATTTAAACGGGACTCACATAAGATATCAAGTTAATTTAAAACATCAATAGTTAATTTATCATTTATTTATTTTATTTTTTATTAAATATTATTTCTTTTAATATTTAAACTCATAATAATTAATTAGGGATAAAATAGTAAAATTACTGTTGAAACAACTGAAGCAGACATGTCATAAATGACTATTTTACTTTTTTTTATTAAATATTATTAATTTTTTAATACGTAAATGACATAAAATAATCAATTAGGAAATAACTTATTAGAAGTGATATAACAAAATTAATATAAAAAATAGTTGTAAAAAAAATTTAGACGGGTCTTATATAAGATGTCAAATTAATTTAAAACATCAATAATTTGTTTATCATTTTTATTAAATACTAGTATTAATTTTTTTTAATATTTAAATGATTTATAGTAATTAATTAAAGATAAAATAATAAAATTATGGTTGAAGCAGCTGAAGCAGACATGTCATAAATGTCTATTTTATATTTTTTGTAAAATATTATTAATTTTTTAATATTTAAATGATATATAATAATTAATTAGGGGTGATATAGTAAAATCATAAAGGAAGCAAACATGACGATCTTCACCTACTTCCCTTCACGCTTTTATATATTATAATTTTTATATCTAATAAGAGGGAATAGGGAAAAGCCCGCAGGTCTCCGTCAACATGCCTGCTTTTTTTTGCATGTTTCATGATTTGCTTCCTCCGTGATTTTATTATATCATTTCTAATTAATTATTATAATTTTATTTATGTATTAGAAAATTAATAATATTTAAGAAAAAAATTATATCTTATAGATATTTATGACAAGTCTGCTTCAACAGTTTAACTCAAGTATTTTTGTATAGTAATTTTATTATACTACTTCTAATTCAATATGTCTGCTTCGCTGTTTCAACTGTGATTTTGCTATGTCATTCCTAATTAATTATTATGGCCATTTAAAATTTTTCACAAGTATTTTTATAGTAATTTTGTTATGTCATTTTTAATTAGTTGTTGTGAGTCATTAAGACATGTCTGCTTCGCTGCTTCAATCGTAAATTTACTATATCACCCATAATTAATTATTATGGTCATCTAAGCATTTGAAAATTACATAAAAAGAATTGTAAATTACAATAGTTAACAACTTAAACTATCAAAAAAAAATCTGTTATATATTTTTAAAAAATATGTAAAAAAATACTAAAAATCATAATAATTAAAATAAATTTTAAAAAAATATTTGTCGGATTCATGCCTTGCACTGGCTATTAATAACTACTAGTACAGTAATAAAGTAATATGTTCTAGATTATATGTATAGGGTTATATTTTACTTAAAATTTCAGTATTAAAGGTAAAAAAGAAAATGAGAACAAGAGCAAAGTTAATGAAAATAATTTAAGTTTTATGGATAGTCAATGTATAAATATTCTATACTATCAAAATTTGATTTGCTATTGCATGTTACTTTTTAAAATTTTATGTAAATAATTAAGTAACTGCAATAGCAGATCAAATTAATTGATAGTAGAATATTTTACTTAAAAATATTATTGGAGCCAAAAAGGAGAATTAGCTTAAAAAAAAACCCAGCATTTTATGAACACTTTGGTATCGTTACTATACCCTTTGCTTCCTTCGCTCTTCCCTTTGCGCAGACTCTGGAGCCCCAGCCAGCAAACCCAATTACCAGAGCTACTTCAACTTCTCCCGCCGGCAGCTAATTCCGGCGCCGGTAGATGCTCCGTCGCTTTCTGCGTCAATGACTCCCTTCTTATTATCCCAATGTATCTTTCAATCTGTAGGTTCTTTCCCTTTTCTACTCTTTCAGCAACTTTCCCAGCTATTTCAATTATTGTAATCATTCATTTCGTTTTGAGCTTATTACAAGATCTGTATTTTTGCCTGCATCCGCACATATGTATATAGAGACTGTATAGATTTGGTATCGAGCTGCTAAAGGGGTAAAGGTTACAGTTTTAAGTATTTTGGGGGGTTTGTAAGGATTGGGGGTGGGTTCGAGGGTTTTCTTGCATTTTCTTGTTGTTTGAAGAGATTGTTGATTTGAGGATTCTTATACAATTTATTTCCATTGATAGATTCTAAGGTAGGCTTGGAGCAATTTGGTAAGGGTAGAATATTTTGTTTGAAAGGCCTAGGTTCCATAGCACGACTTGGTAGATTTAGGGGTCATTTGGTATGCGGCATAAGTTGGGATATCCAGGATTAAGCTTGAGATAAGATTTACTATGCGTTTGGTAGACGGTCCGAGATGAATTTATTCCGTCTACCAAACATGGAATAATCTTATCCATGATCTTAATCTTGGATGTCCCATTTTATTCCATCCAGCTTGGGATTATTTTATCCCGCCTCCCAGATGGAATAAATTAGTCCGGGGATTATATTCCATGGACTATAATCTCAAGATAATTTAATCCATTTACCAAACAACTCCACATTAGGTCCTGTGTTTGATGGGAGGCTTCTTAGTATGGAGAGGGATTATATGACAGAGTAGAAATAAATATGAAATTTAAAGAATCCTTGTTGGTGGGGGACTCTTCATCTTTCCTGAAAGACAAATTATTAAGTATTGGAATGAAAAATATCTATGGGGAGCGGAATGGCTAATGAAGAGTGAAGGGTTCATATAGTAGACTCTAACCAGTTGGGGATTGAAGCATAGTTGTTTTTGTTGTTATTGATGGAGAAAAGGTGATGACGTAATGTAACCTAAATCCAGGACCAAGGTATGCCACAGAAAGAGGACTTAAGTTGAACAAAAATATTTATAACTAAGGGAGGCTGTTAAATCCCTGAGCTAGGTGCGAAATAGGTTTCGTGTTTCCCGTCAGTTTACTGGCTTCAGTGCAGGCTCCTATATGGATATTATGCTTGTGTTGTATTCTTCACTATTTTCTTAAGAATTCCAAGAGATTGTAGATCCTTTAAGGAATCTTTCCTTCATACGATTTTTGGTCTACCTTATTCCCCCTTAATACATTCAGTTGTCATATTGTGTGCACCTGTAATCTTTGTCCATGTCGGAATAAGACATGATCAAACCATCTACCATCACTATCAAATGCCACATTTCTTTTCTTTTTTGGTCTTCTATGTATTTGCACATTTTGCCTGATATGATTACTTATAATCTTGTATGGGTATCTGAGAAAAGAAAAAAATATAATGCTAAGTTATAGCTGCTAATGCATATGCAATATTTTTTTCCTATAAGCAATTCATATGCTAGTCGTAAAAGAGACCCATAGGAGTTTGATTTTTCTCAGAGGAGGACTGTTCTTACTTCTTTACGCATTGCCTGATTGGATAACTAAATGGTTTTTTATTGAAGTATTAGTGCAACATGAATTTGTAATTGTTCAATAAGTATTCAGATAAATGTAAAATGATGTTACTAATTCTTATATATGATTTCCAAAAAAGTTAGATGCTTGTGAATAATGAGATTGAAAATACTAATTAAACACAAATAGGCTAGGTTGTGTGGAGATAGTTAAAGAGTTTGATTTGAGTTATTAATATCTAGTGGAATCTATGAAGATAACGCATTTGATTTATTTTAACTGATCTCATGTGTCCTTTTTCTTTCTTGTATGCAGAGAAAGTGATGGCTTGCTACTCACTATTTTTTCTTGCTATAGTATATTCAAGGGACTAGCATGTATTCGGTAGCTCTCTTTGGTCAAAGAGTTACTCAAAGATTCTCATATTTTAGCACCTTTTCACGGTTTTTATGTAATCAACAATCTGACACTGATGGAACTGGAAATGGTTTTGGGAGAATCGAGGATTACTTGAATGAGAGCTGGAAGAGTATGAAGTCCGATAATAATATGAAAGATAATTCTGACATGCAGGAGTCAGTTGACTTTACTGGAATGAACGGCTGCTATGGAGGCCATTTCCGGCAAAAATTTTCAACCCGGCACGATTTTATTGAGAAAGCAAGAAATGAGGCTAGTATGATTCTTGAAATTCTTCAACAAGATGGTCCAGGATTTGATGCAAAAACAGCTTTAGATAATTCACATATTACGGTTTCAAGCCTGCTTGTGAGAGAAGTTCTTCTAGGTATCTTGAAAACAATAAATTATGCTAATAAAAATAGGTGTGCGAAGCTGGGGTACAAGTTTTTTGTATGGTCTGGTCAAAAAGAAAATTACCGGCATACGGCAAATTCATACCAACTTATAATGAAGATTTTTGCAGAGTCTGAGGAATTCAAGGCTATGTGGAGATTAGTAGATGAGATGACTGAGAAAGGATACCCTACAACTGGTAGGACATTTAATTTGTTGATATGTACTTGTGGAGAGGCAGGTTTGGCTAAAAAAGTAGTAGAGAGGTTTATTAAGTCAAAGACATTTAATTATAGACCATTCAGGCATTCGTTTAATGCAATTTTACATTCCCTTCTGGGTGTAAATCATTATAGGTTAATTGAGTGGGTATATCAGCAAATGTTGGTTGAAGGTCATCTTCCTGACATGTTAACTTATAACATACTGTTATGCTCAAAATATAGGCTGGGAAAGCTGGATCAGTTTCATAGATTATTAGATGAAATGGGCCGGAATGGATTTTCACCCGATTTTCATACATTTAACATCCTTCTTCATGTTCTTGGTAAAGGAGATAAACCGCTAGCAGCAGTCAACCTTCTAAACCACATGAAAGAAGTTGGTTATGAACCAAGCGTTCTCCATTTTACCACTTTGATAGATGGGTTAAGTCGGGCTGGTAATTTGGATGCTTGCAAATACTTCTTTGAAGAGATGATTAGGCAGGGTTGTATGCCTGATGTTGTGTGTTACACTGTTATGATAACAGGATACGTTGTGGCTGGGGAACTTGATATAGCTCAGGAACTGTTCATTGACATGCGTGCCAATGGGCAGTTGCCAAACGTGTTTACTTACAATTCCATGATTCGGGGGCTCTGTATGGCTGAGAAATTTGACGAGGCATGCATGATGGTGAAAGAAATGGAATCAAGGGGTTGTAATCCAAATTTTATGGTGTATAGTACTTTAGTCAGTTATTTGAAAAATGCTGGAAAGCTGTCCAAAGCTCATGAAGTAATAAGACATATGGTGGATAAAGGACAGTATGTCCATCTCGTTCCAAAGTTCAAAAGATATAGAAGATGTTAAAGAGGTAACCAATGCTAAACTTAGCTGGCTAGAATGAAAATCTAATTCTTCTACCAACTAATGTTAATTTGATACTTTTATGGAGTTATATTATGTATTGGATGAACTTTTGATATGCGAAGTAGCAATGACGATGAATTCTGTACAGGCTAAACCACTTTTTTTGTATAACTGCTGTCAACACCATGCATTAGTTCTGTGCTTATGCCTCCATGTTCTGAAGTTGAATTAGCTTACCATAAAACCAGGTAGTATTGCCGCTGTTGGTGCTTGCAATTTGACTGGTGTCATAAGTTCGCAGGTCCACCTCCCTACCATATGCCGCAAAAAAGCAGCGACCAAGGAAAAAGGTACCAGATTTATTTCGTAATTGTTGGATCAGTAAGCAAATAGGGTAAAGGTACCAACTTTATGAACTTATCACCTTATGTCATTCCATTACCTGGCTTTTTTTTTTCGCAAAGTGTAATGAAACAAAATGCTTTGCTTATTCAAACCTATTAGTATCAATGCACTTGTTGAATTAATCATTCAAAATAGACCATCGTCTTATTGCTTTTTAATCATTTCTCAAGTTGCTAATGTCAGGGTTCCTAGAATTCTCGACCCTTAATTATCAGTGATGACCCCATCTCATCACTTGAATGTTATGCTATCTTACCCATTTTTGAGATTACTAAATGTCTGCCTGTGATTAGTTTGCCTATATATTCTTAAAGCTAATTATACTGAATTGTAATCTCAAAACATGTCACCGCTAGACACTGTGTTACTCTAGCTTCTTGATCTTTCACCTGCTCCTTTGGCAACAGAAAAACTCTGACAAGAAAGCATGCAAAGTGATGATGATGAGATACCTTCTAGATAGGCTGGTTGAGGTGATATGCAGGGAAGCTTATTAATTTGCTGATGATGGGCGCTTCTTATGGTGGAAAATGTATATCAACTTACATTATTTTCAGCTTCAGTTCTAGAATAATAGTTAATGGAACAACTAATACAATATTGACTTATGCAACCATGCTTGGAGGCAAGCAAACCTATCAAGTTTACGAAACAAAAATTTGGAACGGAAGTAAGAATATTTAAATTCATGATTACTTGCCATCCATCCATAATCCATTTTCACCTCGTCTTATCTCATTGGGGTATAAGAACAAGGGTGACATCCAGAATTGCAACAACTATAGGGGTATTAAGTTGTTGAGTCACACTATGAAGATTTAGGAGAGAGTGGTCGAGCGGAGGTTGAGGAGGATAGTGTCTATTTCGGAGAATCAGTTTGGCTTTATGTCCGGTCGCTCGACGACGGAGGTAATTCACCTGGTGCGGAGACTGGCGGAGCAGTATAGGAAAGGAAGAAGGATCTTCACATGGTGTTTATCGACTTGGAGAAGGCTTACGACAAAGTCTCTAGGGATGTGGGGTCCCGGTGGTGTACATCAGATCGATTAAGGACATGTATGATGGAGCTAAGACACAGGTGAGGACGGTGGGAGGAGTTTCAAAGCATTTTCATGTCTTGACAGGATTGCATCAGGGATCGACTCTTAGCCCATTTTTGTTTGCATTGGTGATGGATGTATTGACGCGGCGTATTCAAGGAGAGGTGCCTTGGTGTATGCTTTTTGCGGATGATGTAGTATTTGATTGATGAGACGCGGGGAGCTGTGAATGATAAATTGAAGGTTTGGAGACAAACCCTTGAGTCTAAAGGGTTCAGGTTGAGTAGGAGCAAGACAGAGTATATAGAATGCAAGTTTAATGACTTGAGGCAGGAGGACGAGGTGGTAGTTAAGTTGGATTCCCAGGTTGTTTATAGGAGAGATAGTTTTAAGTATCTCGGGTCCATGATTCAAGGGAATGGAGAGATTGATGAGGATATCTCCCACCGTATTGGGGCAGGTTGGATGAAGTGGAGGCTCGCCTTGGGAGTGTTGTGTGATAAGAAGGTGCTGTTCAAACTTAAAGGCAAATTTTACAGAGTGGTAGTCCGTCCGGTCATGCTGTATGGAGCGGATTGTTGGCCAGTAAAGAACTCCCATATCCAAAAATTGAAGGTGACAGAAATGCGGATGTGTGGGCTTACTAGGAGTAATAGGGTTAGGAATGAGACTATTCGGGAGAAGGTTGGAGTGACTTCGGTGGAGGACAAGATGCGGGAAGTTCGGTTGAGATGGTTCGGGCACGTGATGAGGAGGGGCACGGATGCCCCAGTTCGTAGGTGTGAGAGGCTTGCTTTGGATGATTTCAGGCGGGGTAAGGGTAGGCCGAAGAAATATTGGAGAGAGGTGATTAGACGTGACATGGAGCAGTTACAACTTACTGAGGACATGACCCTAGATAGGAAGGTTTGGAGGACGCGAATTAGGACAGAAGACTAGTGCCTAGGGGGGGGGGGGGGGGGCGGTGTTAAGAGTTAGGGAAGGCTTTGGGGGGGGGGGGGGGGGGGGGGGGGCTTTTGGTTCGTTAGTATAGGGTATTACTGTATGGGTGTCTTATTTTTGTTATTCCATCTTGTTTCATGCTTTATTATGAATTTGTTTATTATTCTTTGTCTTGAGCCGGGGGTCTATCGGAAACAGCCTTTCTACCTCTCCGGAGGTGGTGGTATGGACTATGTACATTTTACCCTCCCCCGACCCCACTGTGTGGGAATACACTGGGTTTTTTGTTGTTTATCTCATTGAATATTATTGAGTCATTCTAGTGTGTCACTATAATTGGCAAGTTATGATCTACCACTGATCATTTGTCTCGATGGAATGATTGCTACTGTTGATGTTCCTCTTTGCTTCCGTTGAGTTTGTATTGCAGCAGTTTCTGTAAGTGTTTCCAATAGTATGTGTCTTAGGTGTGAAATAGTCTTGGAAGGTGGACATATGCAGTACAGTGTTTCTTGGTAGTCTCTTTATACTTGTTTACGCCATTAACCTAGCAGTTTGTTATTAATATTTGTCTCCCAGAGGTGATTCCACCACCTTAAAGTTGAGACAAGGAATTAGGATGAACTTCATTGAACAGTAATTTGGCCCTTTATAAGCCAAGTACATTAGGCTATATATAATTCTTTTATATAGTAGACAAGTCTCCCACGCCCAGCAAATGGTTATTAGATTCTCTCTCATCTTCCCTGGATGTGATTGTTAAATTTAATCACCTATTGTTTTCCTGCCATCTGTCACCATGGAAGTGCTCATCTTAATCCAGATAAAGGTTGCATCTTACATATCTGTTCTCCTATTCTTTTGGTGGTGTGGATCTTAGACTGATAAAGGAGAGATAACTAATCCACCCAAAATACAGGCAACATGGCATGGACAATATTGCAACATGCATCTTTGAGGGCATGATTCTAATGTAGTGGTGGTGTTTGTTGGCTTGGTGCCGAATTGAAGTTTCTTGCTCGTAAAACACAATGATGGTAGGTTTCTTTGGATGAGACATGTCAGGGAATAAAAGAAATAGAACATAACCTGCAAGTATTGTTCAATAATGACTTGCTGGATTAGAGAAAACTTCACACTATTATGCAGTGTATAAAAGTTTCGTACTTTGTGATATTGGCACAAACTAACTAGTATTTCCTATTCTTAATATCATGCAGCTGATTTTGACACAAAGCAAAGAGAGTGAAGCCATGATCAATTAGACATAGCTCACTTTTTGCCTTGAGCCATGAATTCCAGCTTGCAAGTAGCCACTTCTGAACATCAAGAGCATCTATACGCCTTCTTATTCCAAACACTAGGTACACTCTCCTTGCCTGAACATATGATGATTGCAATACTTAAATACGTTTTAGGTAGCCTGCTTTGAACTGTCGAGAGAAAAGATAGTTATGATGTGATTAGCACTTCAGAAGTTTTCGTGGTTTCACATTATTATTATTGTTAATGCCAGCAATCAATTCCTTTTATTGGTGTTAGGAATTGCTTCATAAGCTTGTAATGAGCATTCCATGGGTTTCAGTAGTACAATGGCTATTAATGTAAATTTTATTTTGCAGATGTAAGTGTGAAGTGCTCTAGATAAGAGAAAAATCAAGCACTTAAACATGGGAGACCAATGTTCAAGTTCCAGCTGAGACAAAAAACCACTAGGTGACTTCTCTTCGTCTGCATAAGCCTTGGAGGGCAAAGTTATTTGGTACCTCTGCTGGTGGGAGGTAGCCAGTGGATTACTCGAGCTGTCAAGATGCGCAAGTTGGCCTGAACACCATCGTTATCAAGATAAAAGGGGAAAAAGAGAAGAATAAAGCAACTTGTAACACAAGAGGCTTTAGAGACTTAATCCAGATGCAATGCTGGAAAAAATAACTGACAAAAAAAGTATTGTGATCAAGAGGTCAATTAGATGATGTTTAATTGGAAACAACAATCTATTTTCTTCATCAAGGATAGGTCTTCCATGTGAGCTGTATAGTAGACTAATACTTGATCCCATCTTAGAATGTGTCAAATGGACTGCTGTGGACTTGTAGCAGTGCCTTTGTATAGTGGTCGATTAGTTGAAGGATTATGAAGTAAGAAGGAAAGGATGAAAGTATGGAGCATGGTAAGGCATAATATAATGTGCCTTCTTGTTGTATCCTTTACATTGTGACAAATTGACCGCGAAATTTTGTAGAGTAGGAAAGTAAACATGTAGCATTGTAAATTGTTACATATATGTAAAGAAGCTAGCCTTGACCCTGTTTTTTTTCTGAGAAGAAAGAATGCAGGGAAAAATAAAGGGGAAAATATAGAAAACTGAGAGAGATGTTTTCAATGGTGGGGTTTGGACAAAAAGAAAGGCACTCAAGAGAAAAAGGGATCGTCATTTCTCTAGAGAGCTATTTTCATTTATCTATGTTTGACAATGAAGATGGTTGAATACAATTAAGGACCCGTTTGGCCATTTTCCAGCATATGTTTTCCTTTATTTGAGAAACAATGTTTGGCCATGAAGTGCTGGAAGTTTATGTCGAATTTGGAAAGCAATTTTTAACTTATTATTCACTTTTGAAGTTGTATTTAAGTACATTCAAATATGAATATTATTTCACATATTCTTCACAAAAAGTATAATCAAACATAACTTCATCTTCAATTCCAACTCCATAAAAAGTTCAAATAAAACAAGAAATATTCAAAATATATGACCAAAACGCCTATAAAAAATGAACATGCGTGAGAGTAACACTCTTTCTTTTTCTTTTTTCACTTTGTCTATTTTGTGCGCAAAACACACACCTGTTACATTACTAAAGTGGGAGAGGGACAAATTTTATTACACTATTTAGCCCTTAAAATAAATTGAAGCAAATTTCCAATTTCTTCAATTATTGAAACGCTTATTTAGGGCTCATTTGTTTGCGCTTAATGGGGGTTTGAATCTGAATGGCTCAGATTTCAGGTCATTAGGTGCATTTGTTTTTTATTAAGATTTTAGCACTTAATAGGTCTGAATAAGTCTTAATCATTCAGATCTAGAATCAAGTCTTAATAAGTCTGAAGAGGTATTCTGATATTGGATAATATTCACCGTCACTCTATTCATAATCATCAGTCACCAGCTCTACCACTGCCATCATTGTCAACTGTCACCCACCACCACCAACCACCTCCACCATCACAACCACCGTCAACAACAAATATCGCTACTAACCACTATTGTCAACCGCTACCACACCTACTACCTCTATTATTCTAATTATATTAACGTCACCACCACCATCAACAACACTGCCATCATCAACCACTACCGGCCAATCCCTACTATCGACCAACTCATCTATCACAACTAGCACCACCACTAACTACCACTAATACATCACAACCTCCACATATTTTTCGGCGGACATCACCATTGTCACTAGTAACGTTACCTCTACCATCACTTCAATCACTATCATTGCTAAAATTTATCTCTACTAACAATCATTTCTACCATCACAACTAACAATATCTCCAACTAACACCAACTCATCGTCAACCATCATTCATTTATTTTTCAGCTATCACAATCAACACCCCCAACTACTAACATCAAGCAATGCCACATTACAACCACCACCACCACCACTATCAACCACCACAATAATAACAGTCACTACAATACCAACCATCACAACTATTACCACTAACATTACTAATCACTACAATTAATCATTGTCATCGCAACCACCATTATAAATCATCTCTACTATCACAAACAAACATAAATATTTTTTTTTCAATCAAATAATAATTTTGTTATATAAAATTATATACTTTTCTAATATATAATTAGTTTTTTATTTGAATTATATTTTTTATTTTATTATATATATAAATATAATTTTTTTTGTACATTCAGATGTTGAAAATCAAACAGTCTTAATCATTCAGTTTTCAGATCTAGAGACAACATGTTAATCATTCAGACGTGGATTTAGATTCAGACGCCTGAATCTGAAAATAAATAAATGCAGCCTTAGTAGATAGCTGGTTGGATATATTGAGTTTTAACTTGTCGATGAGGGTTTCATTTTCACCTTATAATAATAATCTCTTTTCGATTTTAGCCGGAAAAAAAAAAAAAAAAAAAGTAAAGAGGGGTAAAATAGTCTTTTGAGACCATGTGTTGAGATTGATCAGGGGAGTGGGCAGTAGGGGTGGAATCAAACAAAAAGTAGATCCAATAAACCGGCTTTACCCCTAGTTGCACAAGATACTCTCTGCACAACACGACGACGACAGCAGAAAATCCACTTTGATTGAATAGAAAGATGGTAACGAAAACAGAGGAAGAAGAAGTGAACAGATTGGAGAATCAAGTTGAGAATGGAGGTGGTGGTGTTTGGGAATATCTATGCCTTGTTCATAAACTCAAGCTCCGTCGATCGGATATGGTATTGAAGCATGGGTTATCCATTCTTAATGATTCCAAAAAGAGATCTGCTCTTGGACCTGAAGGTACTTCAGCAAGCTTTTTCATTCATATCCAATTCTGATCCCCATAAACTGAAAGTTTCTGTTTTTTGTTTGGTTTAGTGAAAAATTGGTAGTCTAGGGATTCAACAAAGTGGAAATTAACTGCAATTGGGATGTGAGTAATTTAAGATCTTGTACTAATTTGGGTTTTCTAGGATTTATGTTAGTCGCAATTTGGTAAGACTTTGGGACTGGAAAACTTAGCTTTTGTAACGATGTGGGTTGTCTAGGATCCATGAGAGTGGAAACCTACTAAAAAAGAATGAGATTTTGGGTTTTGGGACATGTGGTGCTCCCTCCATCCCAAAATAAGTGTCACCTTAGCAAAAATCACGTCCATTAAGAAATCAACAAGTACAATGTCTAAGAGTATAGTTGAAAAAGTATAGTACAATTTTTGTCTTGAATTCCTAAGCTAACACTTATTTTGTGACAATTTTTTTGCTAAGGTGACACTTATTTTGGGATGGAGGGAGTATGTCTCTTCTTTTTTTAAAAAATGAAATTGTTTTTGATTGATTGGTTCATAGACTTGGTTCTAGCATCATGTGACTGGATGAAACCTCTGATAAACCTATTATTTCCGGCAACCTAAATATTGCAGAATGGACCCTATATGAGCAGGTAGCTGTTGCAGCTATGGATTGTCAGTCTATTGATGTGGCAAAGGTAAAAACAAACTTCCTGTTATTGTGAAGTAAAATTTTGTTCCCTCTTTGAGGTTCGCTCGGGAGAAGTACATGGTTTTTCCTTTAGTTTATTTTCGAATCATTTGAGTTGCAGAAATCATGCAAATAGAAGTTTAATCCAATGATTGCAGATTCTTATCTCAATATGTTTCCTTAATAAAGATTCCTAGATAGCAAAAGTCAACAGTTTTTACAGTACAATAATGTTGAATGTATCATACCGTACCCGAGAGCATAGCTATGAACTGTGTGTAATATGAAGAGAAATATTCTGGCACAATTTAATATTTAAAGGATGTCACACAACAACAAATTGGCCATTGTTTATCCAAATCTAAAAAGATTTTTGTTTGACTGTTATTTCCTATAAAGCTGTAGAGTTACACTTACAATTACTCAATTGGTAGACTTATATTGGCTATGCGGTTAAATTACTTAGTTATGAAGTAAATGTGACCATGTAGTCAACCATATTCACCAAGATGCATTAGCTATTTTTCAAGTCATGTTCATTCTTCATCCATATATGTTGGAGATTATCTTATGAATATCTCGCCACTTTATGATTATGTGGGAAACCATTTGAAATTTTTGTTGTGGGAACTTCTGCAGGACTGCATAAAGGTTTTGCAAAGAAAGTTTCCAGGGAGCAAAAGGGTTGGTGAGTTCTCTTTGATCTATAAATATGTATGCTTGTGGTCTTGATTTTTGTAGATTGCATTTTCTTCACCTGTGGCCAGCAACTTGAATCACTGTGTTGGTACAGCTCATACCAGAATAACAGAATTGTTATTGTCAGGCTGAATGAATGAGAATGACCTTTTTAAGTACTAGAATTGATGTTATAAGAACTTGATGCTTTGCTGTTTGTTTTCCAGTTATAGAATTCTACTTTGAGTTACAGTTGTCTTGGAATTGTGGGGTATTGATGACATTGCAGTACAGGAAGTTAAAGCAGCATATTTCTTTTGTTTAACTGTCTAAATCAGTATTTTGACCAATGCGCAATGGTGGTATAAAAACAGTGTGTAAAGAAGTTGAACTTCTTGAGTAAGAAACTGTGATAATGTCTTGATACATGGATATCATCAATAACAAAAATTTGTGCGACAGAGTTTCTCGAAATGTTATAGCCTTTTTGAAAGTCCGAGACAGAATTAATCGGCATAGAGGGATTTGGTTGCCCTTGTTTATATTTTGTGTTGTCTCAGACTAATATTTGCTTTCTTGAAATGTAAGACATTATCACCATCACCACACACAGTATGTAAATAGTTTTTTTCTTTTTGGATCAAGTGTAATTATATTGATAATGCGAAAGCTTCTGGATACAAGAGCTATACCTAGAAGTAGAGAATCCACGCAATATGTAATAAATAGATTCTGCACCTCCCTTTTTATCTGATGTTGGAAATTACTGGTTTAATACTCTCATTGTAGTCATGGTCTAGGTAGTACTATTGATGATCCATTTAAAACAGAGGGAACTTTAGTATTAGTTTTGTTAAAGCGTTTTGCGACAACGTTGCCTTGATTTGATAATTGTATCTTTGTATCTCATTACATAGATCATATGTTCACGCTTAGATACCTTATGCTTAGGTGAGGAGTTATTGAAATGTCGTGTGGCCCTAGAAAGTTTCTCAATATGTCATCCTTTGCCACAGTGGTTAATCAGTTTTGTTCTTAATCATTAAAAATTTGTTACTTGGAATAACAAAATTTTCATTTAGCAATATATAATAAACATGTTTTTCTTGCTGTTAATTTTTCCTACTTTACGTAGTTCTGATTCCCGTGTCCTCCTTCTATACTTGACCTTTTAATGATGGCTAAGAGCTATTATTTTGGTTTATTCTCAGGCAGGCTAGAAGCTATGCTGCTAGAGGCCAGGGGATTATGGTCAGAGGCAGAAAATGCTTACTCAAGCCTTTTGGAGGAAAATCCATTTGATCAGGTCTGAGATAGACAAGGACATTTCACCTTACATTGTTAATTTGGCTCAGTTAGTTTACTTGTAAAATAGACAAGTCCTATGTGGAAATGTGCCCCAAAATAGTGTATAGAGATATAAAGTTAAAATCTAGTATAAGAAAACTAGCCACTAAATTTGAATTAGAAACTCAGAAGTGCATCTTTGCATCAGAATTATAATTTTAAAATGTTTCTTTAAACTTGCTGTTGACAATATTTATGTTACTCGTAATTTTTCAGGCTTTTCAATTCCTTATCCATATAATTGTTAGTTATGTTCACAGTAGTTTTTTCTTATAGTACACACTCACACACACAGAGAATATGTATATGTTCACACAGTAACATCTGTACATATTATGTGTGTCTGTATATTCTCGCTATCTGCACCTTTTTTTCACTAAATCATGTGTTTTCATTGAGCATTGTTTTTAAAGCCTTTTTCATCATACATTTTTTGCTTTTGACAAAGTTGGTGCATGCATAAATCTATATGCTCATAGCATTGACCAAACATATGTGCTCATGGCAGAGGCTCTGTGATTACTCTCATATAATTTTAAGAAAAAGAAAAACAATCCAACACTAAAGCAATAAGTTTCTCTGTTCTTATTGATATCTTAGATTGTACATAAGAGGAGGGTAGCCATGGCAAAGGCACAAGGCAATACATCAGCAGCAATTGACTGGCTGAACAAGTATCTTGACTTGTAAGTTGTAAGAAGTATCTAAATGGGTCACATATTAATACTAGTAAATATGTTGCGACTTCGACGGTTGTTCTTGAATTCTTCAATTGTTTTGCTAGATTCATGGCTGATCATGAAGCTTGGAGAGAGCTTGCTGAAATATACGTTTCCTTGCAAATGTAAGATTTTTTATTCTTGTGTTCAGCGTAAAAGACTAATGGCGGAGGCAACTCTAAGATTTTTTATTCTTGTTATTCTTGTGTTCAGCGTAAAAGACTAATGGCGGAGGCAACTCTATTCTATTGATATCTTCTTTAGCTTCTGTTTAATCCATGCATTGCCTTAATTACCTAAGTGAAAATTGTTTATCTGTTATATCTTATCTAGGTACAAGCAAGCAGTGTTCTGCTATGAGGAGCTGATTTTATCTCAACCTACAGTTCCTTTATATCACCTAGCTTATGCTGATGTAAGATATTTCTCAAGTCATATTTTATCGCTGTTTTCGGAAAAAAAGCTAATAGCAGAGGTGCATTGAGAATAGCTTTCCAATCTTTATGAGCCTCTGCATTTTTTTTAATGAGAGAGATATTATTATTATATTGTGATCATGTTCTTGCTTAAGATGCTATTCCGGGTGTTTTTATATGAAGCTCCATTATCGCCTAATTCATTGGATAAAAGGAAGTTGGTTGACTCTTACTTGTTTTTTCTAGAAGCTATTTTTACCAACTGCAAATGTTATTATCAACTGAGAAGCTCACGACTCTAGGTTGTCATTCAACCTGTTTTTCTCTCTCTGTCTCTCTCTCATTACTGAATTTGTTAAAGCACTTTAATGCTTACTCAGAAGTTCACTAGAATGGTGGTTAGACCGGCTTTGTTATATGGGGCGGAGTGCTGGCCTGTCAAGAAGTCTCACATCCAAAAGATAAAGGTGGCGGAGATGCGAATGCTATGGTGGATGTGTGGGTGTACTAGGAAAGATAGGATTAGAAATGAGGTTATTCGGGATGAGGTGGGAGTGGCTTTGGTGGAAGCCAAGATGAGGGAAGCGAGGTTGAGATGGTTTGGACATGTGATGAGGTGGGGCACCGGATGCCTCAGTGCGTAGGTGTGAGAGGTTGGCTGGGGATGGATTCAACCAAGGTAAAGGTAGACCAAAGAAATATTGGAGGGAGGTGATTAAACATAACATGGAGCAAGTTCAGATTACCGAGGACATGACCCTAGATAGGAAGGTGTGGAGGAGACAAATTAGGGTAGAAGGATAGTAGGAGCGAGTGCGGCAGTGCCAGTTGGTAGGAGGACTTTGTTATCCGTGTTAGTAACGATAGTACTAGTATCATTTTAGAATGTTGTGTCGTTTGTTGTATTACTTGGTGAATCTTGTCTATGGTACTATTAGGTGGGGTAATTTCTATTGTATCTTGTCCTTTTACTATTCCTTGTCTAGATTGTCTTATTTTGAGCCGGGGGTCTATGAGAAATAGCCTCTCTATCTCACCTCTGAGATAGTGGTATGGACTGCGTACACTTACCCTTCCTAGATCCCACTTGATGGGAATATACTAGGTATGTTGTTGTTTGTTTGTTTGTTAGAAGTCACTAGAAATCAACATTGAAGTGATAGCTGGATGTTTTAAAAAAAAGTTATCAATGTGCAGAATAGGGAGAAGATGAGAGGAATTTTCTAGAATTGAATCTGATTCTCTAAATATTTTCTCGTTATGTTGACTCTGGGCTTGGAGTGGATATGTATTTTACTTTAATTTCAAACCTTAAAATATAAGCTTCTAACTCCAACTCGCGGGCCCAAAGTTGCTTAGACACAAAAATATCAGAACAAGTGGCTTTTTTGAGACAGTTCGTTCGACCTAGCCTATTAAACAAAATGTATCTTTCTTCCACTTAGAGAAATGTCCAAGATCTCTGCCTCTTTGATGGCAGAAGTTGAGGGTGTAAATGTTTTAAGTCAACTCGACAAGTCTTTTTGATATGATGGTTAAGGAAATTGTGGATTGGATCCACAAGTCCTTCAGAGAAATCTAAAGGATAAAGAAAAGAAAATCAATCCTGCCGTCTCCCCCCACCCACCCACCCACACAAAAAAAAAAAGAGAAAGAAGTAGAAAGGATCGTATGAGTAGGACCTTTTAGGGTGGGGAGAGAACAAGTAGAGGAGGCAGAATAGAGTGAGATGGAGAATGAATAGGTGTTGTATGAATTGGAAGAAGGGTATGGTGGGGCTCTAGGGAAAAGGTTGGTGAGGTGAGATAAGAGAGTACTAGCTGGGCTGGGGATGGAAAGGTGGCTGTTTGAATGGGGAATGGGAGAGGATGAAGGCGTTGGCGAGCTGGGATAGAAGAGGGAGGCTTGGCACTGGCTGGGTAGGGTGAAGAGGGAGTGATGTTGGTTTCATAATGATACAAGTCAAATGGTTGCCTTAGCTTTTGATGACTTCTTTGGTGGCCGACACCTAAAGGCTCAAGACTTGGTCACCCCGAGGGCACAAGAATATGCAAGGAAGACCCGTTTTGAGCAAGACATAAAGCAATCCCGTGTGTGGAAGGTTGCTTTCCTTGATGCTAACCCGAGAACCATAAGCCTTGAAGAATGAACCATCCTCGGTTTTGAGAGCATTGAAGAGGCGCCATTTATGAAGATGGAGGCTTGTGAGAGTGTTGTGCATTCATCCAAGGGAGTGTACTTGCTAAAATGTGAAGAGGGACCTTGAATATACTCCAAGGAAGCCTTGGATACACTCCAAAGGTGCCTCAACTTAGGGGTATTGTGGTCTTTTGAGATTACTCTTTTACACTCCAAAGGAGCACCCTTCATTAAGGGTATTTTAGTTTTTGTTTGCAATAAGTATAAATAGACAATTAGGCTTCTCTTTTTCATAAGTTTTTGATGAATATTGAAAGACAACTTCTCTTGTGAGAGAGTGTTTTTAGAGTAGGGCTTGGAAAAGCCATTGTAGTATAGGACTTGGAAAAGTCATTGCAACTAGGGTTAGCTTGAGCGTGGATTTACTTGAGTTGACATTTTGGCCAAGAAAGGTGGGTGTTTGAGGATATTGAATCTATTTGTGTCCACCTAAGAGTGTGGTGTTACCTTCATTTGTTGTGTGTGTCTTGGTATTTGATACACACCTTGGTGCTATCCATTGGTGAAGGTTTATGTCTCACTACTATCCTTTTATTTTTATGCAATTCTATCTTGTTTCTTGTTCAATCCGTGTGTGGTTTGCTTAAATCCGTGTAGTGTCTTCTTCATCTCCTTTCTTTAGTTGCTGATTTTCACGTTTTTAGGTTTAGATTTGTATCATTACCAAATGATACGAGCAAACACTAAGAAACCCGAATCTAACCTAAAGAAAATGAGTTGAAGAAGAAACAAACACTTAAGGAAACAAAACACTCACGGATTCAAACACAAAATAAGAGAAAAGTGCATAAATGTTAAGGATAGATAGTGAGACATACATCTACACCAATGAATAACACCAAGGTGTGTATCAAATACCAAGACACACAACACCAATGAAGGATAACACCACTCTTAGGTGGACACAAAGGGATCAACTCCTCTAGTACCTACCTTTCTTGCCAAAATGTCAACAAGAGTGATTCCACACTCAATGCTAACCTTAGTTTCAATAGCTTTTCCAAGACCTATACTAAGAAAACTACAATATAAGTATCACTCATTCAATTCATCAAAAACTAATGAAAAATAGAAGCCTAATTGCCTATTTATACTTATTACAAACAAAGACTAAAATATCCTTAATGAAGGATGCTCCTTTGGAGTGTAAAGAGGAGTCTCAAAAGACCACAATACCCCTAAGTTGAGGCGCCTTTGGAGTGTATTCAAGGCTGCCTTGGAGTATATTCAAGGTCCCTCTTCACATTTTAGCAAGTACACTCCCTTGGATGAATGCACAATACTCTCACAAGCCTCCATCTTCATAAATGGCGCCTTGTGTGTTTGGACTTGATGAATGACGCCTCTTCAATGCTCTCAAAACCAAGGATGGTTCATTCCTCAAGGCTTATGGTTCTCGGGTTAGCATCAAGGCAAGCAACCTTCCACACACGGGATTGCTTTATGTCTTGCTCAAAACGGGGCTTCCTTTCATATTCTTGTGGCCAAGTCTTGAGCCTTTAGGTTTCGGCCTCCAAAGAAGTCATCAAAAGCTAAGGCGTCCATTTGACTTGCATTACCTAAGGGAGAGGAGAGGCTGATATTAAGGGAGCTAGGATGATGGCAGCTATGGCGTGACGCGAAGTAACCCAACTGAAGGAAATTGTTGGATTTTGAGAGCAACTAACCCCCCCCCCCCCCCCCCTTTTTTTTTTTTTCTTCCTCATTTTTTGGTATGTAAATAAGATACATCATTCACCAGTATGCAAAATGAGAAATAAATTTGGAAGTTTTGCTATAGAAATTGTCATGTCATCTGATGATTCTAGTGTAGGAGAGGATGAGAAAGCTTCTGCAATGCCATATAAACTAGAGAGGAGATCAAAGCAATTCACCTATTACTGATTCTTTTGGTGAATGAAGGTGAAAGAATGTAGTCGGATAAAAAGACCGAAGGGGGTAAATAGTTTTTTGAAGTCCTATTCTTTTTCTGAAAATAGGTAATATTATTTGTTAAGTCTTGTTTCGCTCAATGAATTGTAAAGAGTGGAATACCTCTTTCCTATAGTCTTTATCTTTTGAGAAGGGAATTTGATCGAGGAAAGTTACCACAGGCAGGGGAGATGATTTTCTCATGTTGACCTGTATTGCATTCTCTCTATACAAGATCATAATGGGTTCTATGCTTTTTCACCTAGTAAGATACCTGTCAACTCTCACCCACACTTGTGTTCTATGTGTCTCTTAATTGGTAGTGACTGGTTCATCGAGATACGTGGTTTATCTTCAATTTCAATGTGGGTCTGTTGATTGCAAACTAGGTGTTTCTTTTTGCCCGATGATTTCCACATTAGTTCCTGTTGAGTACCTCTAGAAACTGCATCTATGTCTGGCTTAGAACTCTACTGAGGTAATAGTTACTGAGTCTTTTAGTAAGACCTGGATGTTCTGATAGATTATGAAGGACAGTGATGAAAATGCTTATATTGGGTAAATAGTGAACCTAGGAAGTACTTTTGCTTGCAAATACCTTCAAAAAGTTTCTTACAAATGAAAAATGGAAAGCATTTCGGATATCTGCTTTAATATTTTGGATTAAGGGTGTGTTTGGTACGATGGAAAATATTTTCTTATTTTCCCGATCGGAAACAGCCTTTCTACTTCTTTAGAGGTAGAGGTATGGACTGCGTACATCTTACCCTCCCCAAACCCCCACTATGTGGGAATACATTGGGTTTGTTGTTGTTGTGTTTTCTTATTTTCCCTTGTTTGGTTGTAGTTAAATGTTGGGAAAATGTTTTCCATAACAACTCATTTTCCTCCATTTGAGGGAAAATGACTTCCCTCATGGGCCAAGGGAAGTCATTTTCCGGAAAATGACAAATGTGACTTATGCCCCCACCCCCGCCCCTCTTCCCCACCCCAACAACACTCATATTCACATTTCTCAAAAAATTCACATTACTCGAAAATATTTTTTACTTTGCTTTGCTTCAATTTTTCACTGCTTGAAATAAAAAATAGTGAAGCCCGAATTTTTTTCTTTTCCAATGTTCGTTGAATGTATTATTATTTCCATATGCATAGAGGAAGACTTACCTAGGTTACTTTTGCTAATTGCATATTTCATTTTGTCATCGATGTAGCTTGTTTTACAAGGTTGAATAATCTTGTCGTTCCGTTGTATTTCTATTGATTGTAGTATCTTGAGATTGTCCTAACAAAATGTTGAAAAATGTCTCTTATATTTGCTAATTTGTAGTTGATTAAATTTAGTGATTGTAATATTTTAGTATTCGATATTGATATTATTTGCTATGCTTAAATTAGTTCTTACAAATTGTTGAGTTGCTAGAGGCACTGATATACTAGTTAACAGTTAGTAGTATTTTCTAAAAAATATTTTTTCACTCACCAATCAAACACTAGAAAATATTATTTAGAAAAATATTTTCTAGTGTTTGATTGGTGAGTGAAAAAATATTTTTTAGAAAATACTACTAACTGTTAACTAGTATATCAGTGCCTCTAGCAACTCAACAATCAAACACTAGAAAATATTGTTCTTAGAAAATATTATTTAGAAAAATATTTTCTAGTCACCAACCAAACACCATAAAATATTTTTCGGAAAATATTTTCCACTTGCCAACCAAACATGAGAAAATAAGTAGAAAACCAACTTATTTTCGAGAAAAACTTTTTCCATGGAAAATATTTTCCATCATACCAAACACACCCTATGAGGAAAGTTGGTTCATATTACTTCAGTGGTGTCCTGAACCAACTGGCTGTTGGTTAAAGAATAAGGGTGTTTTGGATTGCATGTTTGTTTCCTGATTTTATGAAGAACTTGCTTCCCCATATATAAACTTGCATTGCTGTTCCATACGTGGCTTGCATTTTTCTGATAACAGCCATTAAAATATTCATTCATCACATTTCTTCCCGGCTTTAACAGGTGCTCTATACACTTGGTGGACTAGAAAATCTTCAGACGGCAAAGAAATATTATGCATCTACTGTTGACTTAACTGGTGGCAAGTGTAGCAGAGCACTTTTTGGCATATGTTTGGTCAGTGAATCACTCTCTGTTTGTTTATTTTGACAAAATAATTCAGTCCAGAACTTACAGTCGTAGTTTTGTATGTCCCTACTTCTTTTCATCCATTAAATTCTCCAAATATTGGAGGCTTTAAAAATTCATAGGGAGTTAATGAAGGTTCTTTACCAATCACCTTTGGAGATCTGACTTAATGCATTGTTGTTTCCAGTGTACGTCTGCCATCGGGCAGCTGACTAAAGGACGAAGCAAGGAGGACAAAGAGAGCTCGGAGCTTCAATCTCTGTCCGCAATGGCATTGGAAAAAGACTATAAACAGAGAGCTCCCAGCAAGCTCTCGGTTCTTAGTTCAACATTGAGAAGCTTGAAAATCTAACCTAACCACATTAGTATACAGTTTTATTGGAAGCAGCCACCATACTGCACGCAGCGTGCCCTTCAAGTTTCCAAGTCTGTCAATCTGCTTACCCTTTTTGCAGATGTTTTTTCTTCATTAGTTCTCATTCTTCTACTCTTTGCATTGTTTTGGTTATTTGTGGAAGTTCTGTTTCACTTATTTAAGTAGGGGAAGCAAATGACAATGCAAGTTAGCAAGATTGTTATTTTTAGACAATTTTGGAAAAAGTTCAATGCTTAATAGAATACTTGAATTTCATGTTGGATCATGAATAAATTTCTATTGGTGAAGTTTGTGGATGTGACATTTTAATATCTTATTGAACAACACGGTTTTTGCAAAGTACTTAGAATGATAGTACTTTTCTATTTAGTATCAATTTAATATTAATTATTACACTTTCTCTAATGAATGATTTGTAGCAATAAAAATGTGTGTGACATGTTTTAAATTGCGTGTTTTGAAGATTTTTGTTCTAAACTGTGTTAAACCGTTAAATCAAATAACACGAAGTGAATCACAGAGGGTGTTTCTAACAAATTAAGCACCTAGTTGAGTAATATTTTATGCATGATAGACAAACATTATCTAAATTATCTTTTAATCGTCTCCAAATAGAGACCTATAAAGAAAATTATGTATTTAATTACTATTAAGTTATCTTTTCACATTGCATCTCTGAAAATTATGAAACTTTAAAACTGCAACGAAACAAACACTAGCATAAATCCATAATTTTCGCATATTAAATGATCATAGCTCGACATTACCATTATTTTGCACAATAATAATAAAATTGGTCGAAGCAAACATGATTTATTAGTTTACGAGATCAGTTTATTGATTTTGCCTGAAATACATCTTTTATCACATGATATACAAATACCAACAAAACCTAACAAAGTCTTAACTTCTGAAGGAAGACTTTCCTATGTCTAAATTTTGGCCCAAATATCTCTCATTGTAAGTTCCTTTGGCTTCACATTTTTCTATGCATAAAACTACACACGAGCTTTTGTTTTCCTTTTGTACTAGTCTGAATGGCTTTTGTTTTCCTTTTGTACTGGTCTGAATGGTTTCTAACATGTGAACCACTTCTTTCATCTTTGGCTTATTTTGTGGCTTTACATCCCAACATTTCTTCATTATATCTGACAATATTGTTGTACAAAATTTTGGTATATCAGGCCTTCGATCCTTGTATATTTGATGTGAGATTTTACTATGAGAAATGTGTTCGGGATACGGGTTTAAACAAGTGTACATTTCCTACAAGCAAATTGCAAAACTATAGACATCACACTATGGTAATACGATAGATCACTCAAAACCTCGGGAGCCATGTAGCCAATTGTGCCCGATGTTCCAAACAAGCCAAGTGCGAAAAACTTACTCTTCCACTTTTGTCAAAAAGTAAGTTCTCCGTCTTCACATCTCTATGCGCTATCTTCTCGGAATGAAATAACTCAACCCTTTAGCAATGTCCAGTGCAAGTTGGATCTATGCGCTATCTTCTCGGAATGAAATAACTCAACCCTTTAGCAATGTCCAGTGCAAGTTGGATAAGAGTATCCAAAGACAGCTTCTCTTCCTTGTGTGTTTCGAAAAATAGGATTTAAGAGTACCTCTGGCAACATATTCTACAACAATGCAACATCCATCTAGGGATAGTACTGCACCTTTTCGACAGAATTCTTTTTGTCGTCTCTCAAATCAAATATTTTAACTGCCACTTTTTTTTTCCATCGTAAACACCTTTGTACACCGATCCGAAACCTCCAAAGCCAATGAGGTTGCTGACCGTAAGTTTTCGAGCATCCAGTTCCCATGTTTCTTTCTTCATATTATCTTCCGGAAAAACTTTGTTCATGACTTCAACACCAAGTATTACTTCTCTATTAACCATGAATAAGCCCTAATTGCGATCTAATGTGGTAGTAATGAAGAAACTAAGTACCCGTAATAATGAAGAAAGTAACTATAAGTTCTGACTATTATATAGAAAAATACTTCTCCTATTTTGTATGGGAATAGGAGCACTTCGGAAGTTTCCAAAATAAACAAAAATTTTCGTGAACAACTTTTCTCCAATTTTGTATGGGAAAAAGTTTTGAAAGTATCTTAAAACATTAAAATCTATATCTATATTTATATCTATATTTATATCTATATCTATATCTATATCTATATCTATCTATAATCTATAATCTAATCTAAATTTAAATCTAAAATATATTAAAAGTATGAAGCCTGAAGGGCCTTTTGAATTTTTTACCCTTCGTTGAAAGTTTCACTTTAGATAAAATTGTTTTTCATTTTTCTCTAATATTTATTATTTAATTATTTTTATAATATTAAATCCTTAAATATATGAGATCAAGATTGAAAATATATGATATGACTTTTTATTAAATTAGATCCTAAATATATATGGTAAAAACTCAAAACAAATAAATTACCAGTATTATCAGTGACTAATTTTTCCAAAACGTTAAATCAAAATTAGAATTTTGAAATCAATGGATAGACACTTCTATTTGAATAACAGTAGAATAATACAAAGAAAAGTTTTGAAGTCTTTTGGAAAGGACAAGGTCATTAGGTCGGCGAAAAACACTTTTTTCTTTACAGATTATTGATTGTTCTCTAGAAGACTACATAAACACAATTTTATTTTATATATTTTAGTTCAAGATTTGATATATTAACGTGTAGTTATTATTATTGAAATTAAATTATGATCTTTATGATTTTGTGCATATAAAAAAAAGAGTAAGATAAGTAAATTTTAGTAGATCGTTTTCTTGGATGAAACAACATGTATAGTCAATTTATTGGGTTACAAAATTTAAATTTTGGAGTTAAATTTATTTTTCGTTCCCTAACGAATATACGGATAAATTTGTACAAGTTATTAAAGATTGATTATTCAATATTCTTTGCAGAAGAAGGAAGATTCATGTCCAAAGTGTGCTTGAGACTTTATGTAAATTAAGCGCGAATTTAAAGACATATTTTCCTAAATTTTATTTCTCATTCATCTTGATCTTATTTATATTGCTAACCTACTTTGAATTCCTTTAAGTTATTACTTAATTCATATATCATGCTCTTTATTTATGGTTTATAAAGTCCTTAATTGTTAGTAACACTTGGGTATCTTTGAAATCCAACACTTCAAAGCCATAAATAAATTATGATTTTTTAGCAATGTTTCCAAGCAAGGAGGAGACAAAAAATAAGCAAAAAAACAAATCCACCATGTAACTATGAAGGTTGGACAAATATTTGTTCAAATATTGTGTCTTAAAGTATTCTAATTTTGGTTCATATTGTAAAGATGATTCGAGCTTGACTCAGAAGCTTATGATTTATTGATGCGATCCTTTGCCAAGGAGAAGCTATCATGTTTGACAAGGGCCGCCCTTAAGCTCTATCAGATTAATAAGTACAAATGGAGAATTCCAGATGGACATTGTTTTGTATGCTTTATTTGACGTTGTTGTAGATATTGAAATTTTGTAAACTCTACAAAAAGAGTTCAATTTTGGTTAGAGTTCTTGGGGTTATTTTACCCTAAATCTAGCTTGATGGCTACTCATCCTAAACCCTAAATTATGCCTATATAAAGGGGGCAAATATCTGCATCTCCTGTATCCCACAAATTCACGGATATTCACAAAGAGATCAACGATCTGAAATGTCCCAATAAATTTATGGGATATTTGTAAGAGTAATTTATGGGATATTTGTAAGATCAAAACTCTCTCTTCTTGATAATCAAATACATCAAGAAGATAAATTTATGGGATATTTGTAAGAGTAATTTATGGGATATTTGTAAGATCAAAACTCTCTCTTCTTGATAATCAAATACATCAAGAAGACAAGCCCTCCTTTCATGGAGATCAAATCCAAATGTTCCTACATTCGAGAAATACGCCACTAACGGCCCTCGAATTACGGAAAATCTATATCCAAATCTTCATACATTCGAGAAATATGCTACTGACGTCCTCGAATTAAGGAGAAAATCAAGGGAGGAACAGATTTGTACTCACATCGTTTATCAATAAAATTCTTGTTTCTTCATATTTTTGAATTAAATTATGTTGGAAACAGTTGTTTTTGTGTTTTCAAAATTACAAAAGGTTGCTTTCTAATGTACATTTAGGAGTTTGATGCATTGACTGATGTTTGGGATTCTACTTCCGCTTGTGACAGATTTTTATCGGTTCTTTTATTGTTATATTTTAAGAGTTTCAGTTTTGTGAATGCTTCTATTGTATTGTATGATTCTATATATTCAAATGGAGTTTTGTGAATGCTTCTATTGTATTGTATGATTCTATATAAACTTATAAAGAAAATTTTGAAGGAAATCTTACATGGATAAGTATTCATTAGAATTTAGTTACTCCCCTTTTTTTAAAATAAAAGTGGGAATGACTATTGTATATAATTTTATTGAGTGACGTAAGACACTTGATAATAAACAGTATTCGGTGTCGTTTCCCAAGTATTCATGGTCGAACCTTAAGTCAAGAGTCGGTTCGGGTCCCAAGTGGAAATTTAGGGCGAATCTCGGGTCTGAATTCGAGCTCGAGTCTCTGGTAGGGATTCTAGATCGGGACTCAAGTTGAGATTCGATGTTAGGTCTGGGATTGATGTAAAACTTTTCTCTCAATGCTGACAATTGAACTTTTTGGAAAACAGTCAAACGAACCACCAGATAAAAATATTAGACCGTTGGCTATGTCAAGTTCAACCAATAATAAACTGCCAACACAACAAAATATAACTAATCCTCCTCTAGAACCAGTGGACAATAACATGCCGACCACTGCTCCGATCATCGGCAGCATCCCGAATCTGGAACACGGTCTAAGTTTGGACAAAGACGAGCTCTTTAACATCGTAGCTGATAATCCGGAGATTCTCCAAGCTTTGAAGGAAGCTATTATCTCCAAATCTAAAACTACACCTCAAAGCTATGAAAACCCCAATTCACAAACTCATGCAATAGAGCTAAGAGGGGAAAATCAACAAGAAAAGGTTAGCAGTGCAAAACAAAAACACTCCGACCTCAAAATTTCATCAAATTTTGACCCACCATCGAAAAACAAAACTCCCCCAAATCAAATAGCTCCTAATACTCAAGCCATCACCACGACAAAGGACACCCAAATCAGCAATAACACTGCGCAACCCAGCAATACAGATGATGATACCCAAGTCCAAAAAAAGATTGGTACTGGTAAAGTTAAATCCTCTGTTCCATCAAAACCAACTTTTGCAGCAACTGTTCAAGAGGCTTTGGCTGCTAAAGCTGAATCTGCTAGTAATATTAATAACAAGCATGGTACTCATCTCGGTAAGCATGCGGTATATTTCAATGCTGAGGATTATTTTGTTAATCTAGCTAAGGAATGCAAATTTACCATTGTTGGAAAATTTACTAAAGGAAAACCTACCATGGAGGAATTGAGAAAGTTGTTTATTAGTCAATATCATTTGAAAGGATATGTGAAGATTGCCTACTACGACTATAGAATCGTATATATTGAGTTCACTAACGAAACTAATTTTAATCATATTTACTTCAAGCCTTTCATTCACTTAGGTCAATACACTATGAAAGACATGAAATGGACTCCAGATTTTAAGCCGGACGAAGAGACCTCCATCGTACCTGTCTGGATTCTTATTCATAAGTTACCGTGGCATCTTTTTAGATGGGAAATCTTAGCAAGATTAGTTCAATCTATAGGGAAGGTTATTAGCCCTGATCAAGCTACTCATTCCAAATCTAGAGGTAATGTGGCCAAAGTTAAAGTAGAAATTGATCTGCTACAACCAAAGCAAGACAGTATATGATTAGGTTTTACTAGACTCGATGGTACAGAAGATGGACAATGGCTTGAAGTTGAATATGAAGGAGCATTGACATATTGTCACTACTGTAAGCTACAAGGGCATGAGGAAAATCAATGTAGAAATAAAGAAGCGGACGTGGCTACTGCGAAAAAATCAAAGGAGGCAACTGAGAAAAAGAATAAAAGTGAGGGTGGTAACAAATATCAATAAGATGAAGGGCTTTCAACAAGTCAAAAGAAAGAAATCTAGTAGAAAGAACAAGGGAGTAAGTATCAACGAACTAGATCCCTTCAAAGTTCAAGAAAAAAAGGTTGCTATAGTTACTGGTAAGGGAAAACAGAAGGTTGACAGGTATAACAGTGAGCAGACTCATGAACAACAGGCTATCTCCGAGCAGAAAAGGGTACAAGCTGAAAATAAGCAGAGTAGGACTAACCAAATAGCATTAACATCTACTGCCTTACAACAGGTAAAGAAAAACATAGACACTCAAAAGAAAAACAAGCAAAATTCAGAGCAGCAACATAATCAGCAAATAGGGAAAGACATGGTAAGGGAAAACAGAAGGTTGACAGGTATAACAGTGAGCAGACTCATGAACAACAGGCTATCTCCGAGCAGAAAAGGGTACAAGCTGAAAATAAGCAGAGTAGGACTAACCAAATAGCATCAACATCTACTGCCTTACAACATGTAAAGAAAAGCATAGACACTCAAAAGAAAAACAAGCAAAATTCATCGCAGCAACATAATCAGCAAATAGGGAAAGACAAAGGTGAAGGCAAAAATAAGAAGGTAAATTGGGAAGAACCTAAGAGGAATGGAGCAAAAGAACATCATTTACTTCCAAACAACAAAAACAAAATAACAGACACACTCAAGACAAAAATAATACTCTTGATGATAAGGATACTGATTCTATTTCCTCTGAACAAGAAAGGATTGACAATGAGAACTACTCATCTGATCAAGATGAAGACAATATCAGTGAACACACAGGGAAAGATCTAACCACAGAGGAAGAAGGTAATGATGGCTCTAGTACAGATGACTGTGAAAGTATTGAAGATAAAAATATTGATAGCGATGATGAGGCAGAAAAGTTGATTCAAACTGTCACCAACTCTAATATTGAGGAGGAAATTGAGAAAACTTTTCAAAATGTTGCTACAAGAACTAACCTCTCTCCAAGAAGTAAACACACTAGAAGAAGCAGAAACAACAGAGGTAGAAGAGGTGGATATAATTCTCAATCTGTTGTGACTAGATCACAGGCAAAAAACAACAACTTATCAGAGTGATTGATGATTAAATCACTCATATGGAATGTGAGAGGAATTACCTCTCAAGGTGCCTTTGATAAAATCAAAAAACTAAAAAGAAGACACAACATTGTCTTTATGGCCTTAATGAAACCAAACTTGACAAGTTCAAAAGATGGCTAGGTTATCAATTTGCTTACTCCAATTGTAACAACAAAATTTGAATTTTTAGTGACCAAATATTTGATTTCACAATTATCCAAGACACTGAGCAACAAGTTACTTGTAGTATCAATGTCCAGGGGAGTACAGTCTTTTTCACAACCGTCTATGCCAAATGTAAACAACATCAAAGAAAGGATCTTTGGAAGGACATCAGAAATATGGCGAACAACATTAATGTTCCATGGTTGATAGCTGGAGACTTTAACTGTATCCTCGACCAAAGTTAAAAAAAGGGGGGTAAAGCTCATAAAATTAGTGATAGTCTTCCTTTTATTAATTGTATTGCATATTGTTCTTTGATTGATGCAGGTTACACAGGTTCTACTTACATATGGTGCAATGGTAAAAGACCAAATATCAGAATATGGGAAAGGCTGGATAGAGTCCTGTTGAATCACAGTTGGTCGCAAAAATATACATAAACTGATGTTCATTATCTACTCAGATCAGGATCTGATCATGCTCCCCTTCTCATCACCTTAAAGGACGATCAAACTCCTCATACGAAATACTTTAATTTTTTGAATTTCTAGGTGAATGAACCTGATTTCTTGGAGATTGTTACTCAAGCATGGAATTTTGAAGCAACCGGATCACATCTTTGGAAATTTCACATGAAGTTGAAAAAAACTTGCAAACAACTATCTTGGTGGTCTAAGAATCATATTGGTAATATTTTTGATAAGAATAAGGAATTGGAGAGCGTGGTTGTGGACATAGAAAACAAATTCATTCGAGATAACAGTGAAGTTAATAGGATGAATCTAAATAAGGCTAATGCTCAATTGATTATACATACCAAAAGGGAGAAAACGTACTGGAGACAGAAAACAGGGATGAAATGGTTCAAGGAAGGAGATTCTAATACTAAAATTTTTCATTCTGAAATGAATGACAAAAAAAGGAGAATGACTCTCAGAAGAATGAAAAAAGAGGATAATACTTGGATTGAAGGAAATGTGAATATAGCTAGTGAAGCCATCAACTTCTTTAGCAATCAATTTACTGATCCAAGGCATGAACGAGACTTTAGCATCCTCAAATACCTTCCTAAAGTGATTACTGAGGATGATAATGAAATGTTGGGAGCTCCACCTACACTGGATGAAATTAAAGAGGTTGTCTTCTCTTTGTGTGCTGATAGTGTCCCTGGACCAGATGGTGTTTCGGGGAAATTCTATCAACATTGTTGGAATATTATTGCTACAGATCTTTACCTAATGGTTTGTAATTTTTTTACAGGTACTCAATTATCCAGATCACTCTCACACACATTCCTCATCTTACTACCAAAAGTGGAGAATCCCCAAAGGTACACAGAGCTAAGACCAATAAGTCTTAGCAACTTCAGCTATAAAATCATTTCCAAAATGCTGAACACCCAACTTACCAAGGTTATTCATAAAATAATTTCACCAAATCAAACAGGTTTTCTAAAAGGTAGATTTATCTCTGATAATATTATGTTGACTCAAGAAATGGTTCATAATATTGGTAAAAATAATGCTAATGGTAATGTTTGTTAGAGTGGGTAAAAGTCCCACATTGGTTGGGGAACGGACTGGTGGTTTGCTTATATGAACTTAGGTAATCCTCACCTCTTGAGCTAGCTTTTGAGGTTGAGTTAGGCCCAAGGTTCATTCTTGACATGGTATCAAAGCCTTCTCTTGGCTATCTTGTTTCATAGAGTTCATTTGTGGTTTCTTTCAAAATTTATTTTGAAAATTTCAGTTTTTGTTGATTGTTCCTCGATAATTAACACATAGGACTTTGATCTTGGTCATTTTGGTTGTTCTTTTTGAGTTAGTATTTTTAGTTTTCATAATTATGAGTTCATATCAGTTTGAATCATTCAGTATTCGTTTCATTGGAAAGAATTTTCCGTCATGGGAGTTTCAGTTTCAGTTATTTGTCACCAGAAAAGAACTATGGGGCCATATAGATGGAACCAATCCTGCTCCTACTGATCCTACAAAGTTAGGTGAATGGAAGATTAAAGATGCTCCGGTGATGACATAGCTTTTAGGGTCAATTGACCTTCTTATTTTTTCTAATCTCAGTCC
Organism: Capsicum annuum; assembly: GCF_002878395.1. Lineage (NCBI taxonomy): Eukaryota > Viridiplantae > Streptophyta > Magnoliopsida > Solanales > Solanaceae > Capsicum > Capsicum annuum. The sequence goes on from NC_061118.1 coordinate 150,291,776, forward strand.
TTACAAGACAGCTAAGGCCATGTAAAATTATTTACAAAAGGTTTACAACTAAGATAATAGTGCCCGACAGGTTTACAACCAAGATAATAGTGCCCGACGCTTTCACTTAGAGTATGAAATTGCTAATTACTCTCAAGGAGGTCTTTCTATTCAGAATTATTGTTCTGGATTTCAGAACTTATGGGCTGAATTTACAGATATTGTTTATGCCAAAATACCTTCTGAATCTCTCCCTGTAATTCAACAAGTTCATGAGCAAAGCAAGCGAGATCAATTTTTGATGAAGTTATGCTCTGAGTTTGAGAGTGTTCGCTCTAACTTGATGAATCGTGAACCGTCTCCCTCCCTGAATATTTGTTTTAGGGAATTACTTCGTGAAGAGCAGTGTTATGTCACACAAAATACTTTCAGAAGAGGAAATGATATCGTTGTTGCATTTGCTGCTTAAGGTAAAGGTATGAGTAGGGATATGAATAGAACTCAATGCTACAATTGCAAGGAATATGGCCATATTGCTAAAAATTGTGGCAAGAATTTCTGTAATTATTGTAAACAACAAGGACACATTATCAAAGAGTGTCCCACACGCCCTCAGAATCGTAAGGTAAATAATTTTCATGCAGCAATAAATGGTTCCACTCTTGAGAACTCATCTTCAGGACCTTTAGGACAAGTTTTTACTCCTGAAATGGTACAACAAATGATCGTATCAGCCTTTTCAGCATTGAGATTATAAGGTATTGATGTTAAATCTAATTTTTGGATTGTTGATTCTGGTGCTTCCAATCATATGACCAACTTGACAAGCATGCTAAAAAATATTTGTAAGTATCAAGGTTCATAAAAAATACAGGTTGCTAATGGTAGTAATTTACCCATTACCAAGGTTGGGGATATTGCTCCAACTTTCAAAAATGTTTTTGTTTCACCGAAGCTCTCAACTAGTCTTATTTCAGTTGGACAATTGGTTGATGACAATTGTGATGTAAATTTTTCTCGTAATGGTTGTCTTGTGCAGGATCAGGTGTCAGGGACGATAATCGCGAAGGGGCCTAAAGTTGGAAGATTGTTTCCTATACAATTTTCCATTCCTCCTCTTATATCTTTTGCTTGTACTTCTACGGCTAATAAGACTGAGCTTTGGCATAAGCGTCTAGGACATCCAAATTCTGTTGTGTTGTCTCATTTATTAAATTCTGATTTATTAGGAAGTAAAAATCATTTTCCCCTACTTCATTTGATTGTTCCACTTGTAAATTAGGCAAAAGTAAAATTCTTCCTTTTCCTAATTTGGGTAGTCGTGCTACAAAGTGTCTTGATGTTGTTCATAGTGATGTTTGGGGGTATTTCACCAATTGTTTCTCATGCTCATTTCAAGTACTTTGTGGCATTCATAGATAATTATAGTCGATTTACGTGGGTGTATTTTCTTCGTACCAAATCTGAAGTATTTTTCATGTTCAACATATTTTTGGCTTACATTGAGACTCAATTTTCTACTTGTATCAAATTATTAAGATCTGATTCTGGTGGAGAATATATGTCAAATGAATTCAAAAATTTTTTGCTTGACAAAGGAATTGTCTCACAATGCTCTTGTCCATATACATCACAACAAAATGGGGTCGCTGAGCATAAAAATCGTCATCTTTTAGATATCACTCGTACTTTATTGATTGAGTCATCTATCCCATCTAAATATTGGGTTGAAACTTTGTCTACTGTTGTCTATTTAATTAACAGGCTGCCATCTAAAGTGTTAAATCTTGAGTCTCCATATTTTCGTCTTTATCACAAAAATCCAAGCTATGATAATTTTCATATATTCAGTTGTATTTGTTTTGTGCATCTTTCTCCTTCTCAGCGTAATAAACTTTCTGTTCAGTCTACTAAATATGTTTTTATGGGTTATAGTACTTCACAGAAAGGTTTTCTCTGTTATGATCCATGTTCTAATAAATTTCATGTTTCTAGAAATGTTGTTTTCTTTGAGAATCAGTATTTTTTTCTACTCATGTTGAGTCATCTCCGTCTTCTCTTCTTCTTCCTACTTTTGAAGATTTGTCATCTTCTTCTAAGAGGTTCAAACCCAAATTTGTGTAAGAACGTCGGCTGCCAACTTTACCCCCTTCTGATATTGATTCGACACCTGAAACTGCACCACAACTAGAATCTGAGAATTCTTCAAGGCCTGCTCCTCTTGAGCCCACTCGACGATCTACGAGAGTATCTAGTACTCCTAATTGGTATGGCTTTTCATCTATTTTATCCACCATTTCTATTCCAACTTGTTACTCATAAGCTTCTAAGCATGAATGTTGGCAGAAGGCAATGGAGGAAGAACTTTTGGCTCTCAAAGAAAATGACACATGGGATATTGTTTCATGTCCTTCAAATGTCCATCCAAGTGGATGTAAATGGGTTTATTCAATTAAACTTCATTCTAATAGAACTCTTGATCGGTACAAAGCTCGGTTGGTTGTTCTTGGTAACAAGCAGAAGTATGGTGTGACCTATGAAGAGACTTTTGCACCAGTAGCAAAAATGACGACGGTGAGAACTATTGTTGCCATTGCTGCTTCACAAAACTGGACTCTTCATCAAATGGATGTCAAAAATGCTTTTCTTCATGGTGATCTCAAAGAGGATATTTATATGAAACCTCCACCAGGTTTGTTCTCATTAACTACATCAGATGTATGCAAGTTGAAGCAGTCTTTGTATGGATTAAAACAAGCTCCCAGAGCTTGGTTTGACAAATTTCGGTCTACTTTTCTACAATTCTCTTTTGAGCAGAGCAACTATGACTCATCTTTGTTTCTTCAGAAAACATCCACAGGTTGTGTTCTTCTTTTGGTATATGTCGATGACATTATTATTACAGGAACTGATTCTTCACTACTCACTAGCCTGCAACAGCAACTTAAGGATTCTTTTCATATGAAAGATCTTGGTACTCTTACATATTTCTTGGGTTTGGAAGTTCATCACGATTCATCCGGTGTGTTTCTAAATCAACACAAATATACCCAGGATTTGATTTCTTTGGCGGGTCTTCAGGATTCCTCCTCTGTGGATACTCCATTAGAATTGAATGTAAAGTATCGCCGAGAGGAAGGCGATCTTCTTCCTGATCCAACTATATTTCGGCAATTAGTTGGGATCTTAAATTACCTTATTATTACCAGGCTTGATATCTCTTTTGCAGTTCAACAAGTTAGTCAGTTCATGCAAGCTCCCCGTCATCTTCATTTGGTGGCTGTCTGTCGCATCATTCGATACCTTCGAGGAACATCTAATCGTGGATTATTCTTTCCTAATGGTTCGCCTATTCGCCTTAATGCTTTTAGTGATCCTGATTGGGCGGGATATTCTGACACTCGTCGTTTGGTTACTGGTTGGTACATGTTTCTTGGAGAGTCTTTGATATCTTGAAAGAGTAAGAAGCAAGACCGCGTGTCAAAATCTTCAACAGAGGCTGAATATCGAGCAATGTCTACTGCTTGCTCCGAGATTGTGTGGCTTCGTGGACTACTTGTTGAGATTGGATTTCCTCAATCTAATCCTACTCCTCTTTATGCTGACAATACAAGTGCTATTCAGATTGCTACTAATTTGGTTTATCATGAGCGTACCAAACACGTCGAAGTAGACTGCCATTATATACGAGAAGCTTTAGATAAAGGTGTCATTACTCTTCCACACTTGTCTAGTGATCTTCAAATAGCTGATGCATTTACAAAATCAATGGCACGACAACGACATCAGTTTCTCGTCAGCAAATTAATGTTTTTTGATCTGCCAGCATCAATTTGAGGGGGGATATTAGCATGATGTAAATATTGTATATTAATATAATCATATATTGTTGTATATTAGTGTAATTACATAGATTTGATTTAGTTGTTAAAGAGAATAATAGTGACTTTAGTAAAAGCAGATTTGGTGGGATAGAATAGCGGATTTAGAGGGATAGAAAAATTGATCTTTAGGGATAGAAAGACGGATCTTTAGGGATGTAATCATTGAATATTTTCTATTTAATGACAAGACTCTCAATATTGAGAGGATTCAGCAGAAAATTGACATAAATGAGATATTTGTTTTTGGTGGGATAATTGGATCGGTTCTGGACCTCTAGCTCAGTTTTTTTCATCTACTTATCATTCTAAAAGGATTAAAGTTTTTGAATTCATCAGTAATGGTGTATGGAACTTTAATAAGTTGCGTAATATTCTCCCGAGTTACATTGTTGATCATATTGCTACTATTGATATCATTGACTACAAAACTGATCTTCCTATTTGGACTCCTAATCAAAATGGTCTTTTACTGCTAAGTCTGCTTGGCAAACGCTGAGAAAGACTAGAAACACTACCTTTACTACTACAATGATATGGAATACAAATATTGCTTACAAAATTTCCTTTTTTATGCTTAGGTTAATGAACAACAAGCTGCCTACAGATGAGGCCTTGTAGAAATTCAGAATTCATGGGCCTTCAAAGTGTAGCTGTTGTAAGACGGGAAGTATTGAGAATGTGGATCACTTATTTAGTGGAGGAGATTTGGCAGCTGCAGTCTGGATTTTTTTCTCCAATTGTTGTGGTATCAACAATAGACAAGGAAGAATAAGAGATAGACTTATTAAATGGTGGTTGAGCAGTACAAATAATAGAGTCCATACAGTTCTAATACATTGTCTACCTTTATTCATTTGTTGGGAAATCTGGAAAGCTAGATGTAATCATAAATATGAAGACATCAAAAGCTCTCCAGATGCTATCATCAACAAGGTTATTTATCAAATCAGAATGTTTGTGGCATGCCAGTTTCCACAAGTCCAGCTTAAGCAGCAGTGGTGTAAGACTCTTCTCCATATCGAAAATTTCAAACCTAGGATTAATATCAAATGTCTTAGGTGGAGCAGACCTATCTCTGGTAGATTTAAACTAAATACAGATGGATGTAGCAAAGGAAATCCAGGAAGCGCAGTAGGAGGGGGTGTTCTTCAGGATGAAAATGGACAGATGATCATGGCTTATTCAGAATACTATGGTGAATGTTCCAACAATGTTGCAGAACCTAAAGTTATTCTATGTGGAATAACCTGGTTCATGACAAATGGTTTCAAAGATGTGGACATTGAATCAGACTCTATGCTAGTCGTCAAAATGATCAATGAGCATACCAAAGTCCATTTTCATATTATGCCGATCATACACCAAATCAACAAGCTTAAGAGACAGGGTAGTTATAAGTTTCAACATTGCTACAGAGAAACTAATGGTAGATTACTTGGCAAACTTGGGCGACAGGCAAAAACAAAGCTCTTTCTTTACACAGAATTTGACCTTGCCTAATAGGATCAACAACTGGTTGAAGAATGACATGGATGGAAGCCCAATTTTCAGAATTCGAGCTCAGAAAAACTCTTTTGACAATGGTTAATTTTGTTTATATATTTTTGTTTGGGAATATTTATATTTTCCTCCTTGTATTAGTGGAAGCTATTAGTTTGACAACTTTAAAGTACAATCCCATTTGCTTTGGCAGAGGGACTCTTTTGTACAAGGATGAACTCTTCATTCTTCTTATTTCTCAAGGTGCTTTGGACAAAATTCCAACACACCATTTTGTAATTTTATCTCTATCAATATATTAGGCTAAGCCTAATCCCCACCAATGGTGATTTAAAAGAAAGGTCTGGGATTGATGTTTGAGTTTGTGTCCTTGGTTGGGATTCGACGTTGGATCCAAGGTCAGGTCTCAGGTCGAGGTCGAGATTCAAGGTTGGGTCACAGGTAGGGATTCGGGATCGAGATTTGGGGTTGGGTATCAAGTCCGGAGTCATGGTCTGGTGTCGGGATCAAATCATCCTTCAGTAATTGGAGTCAAGTCGAGATTTTGGATCGAGGTCGGGTCTCGATTTGAGATTCGAGATTGAGTCAATAGTAAAGACTCAAGATCGATCATGAGTAAGGATCTGGGGTCGAGTCCTGCGTCAAGAGTCGAGATTAGGTGCCGAATCGAAAGTCGAGGTCCGAAATCGGAGTTGGTTCTGGTGCCATTGGTGTTTGTCTGGTTATATATGTAAATGATCTTGGGATGATATTTTCTTTTACTAACAAAACACCAAAAAAATATGTAAGAAAACCACTTATTTTTCAAATTAAAAATACCTTCATTCCAAACACACTCTTAGTCTAAAGCAAGTCACAAGTATTTTTGCGGCCATAATTATTCTCTCCGCTCACTTTTACTTGTGCACTTTGGACTTTATACACCCCTTAAACAATAATGACAAATATAATTTTTAACCAAAACATCAAATATTAATTGTACTCTTATATCTTGGAATATGGTTCGGAGAAATAAGTAATTAATGTTGAGGTCCAGAGTATAACATGAAAAAATTGTATGATTTTATTGATTGCCATGAGATACACGTGTAAAGCACGTACTCTAAACTAGTATATATTAAAAGTGTGAATATCTTTAGAAAAGTGATTCAAACTTTTTGCTGTGAATATCTTTAGAAAAGTGATTCAAACTTTTTGCCCTTTATTAAAAGATTTTGCAATAGATAAAATCGTCTTTTCATTATTTTTATCCAATTACTATATCATTGTCTTTATATTATTTATTAGGGTAGTGCTAAATGGCCATAAAAATATGGACCAAATTTGGTCATAATTGTAAAAAGATTGTAATGACCTTTCTCTTTCAAAACAAGCTAATTTTTTTTTTAAAATAAAAAAAATTAAAGTCTTTGTTATTTCCTAAACTTAAAAGTTAATTCCCACATCGAAAATGGTAATAAATAAAACATAATAATATGGTCATTCATGATATTTAATTTCAAATTCTCAATATATAAATGATTAATGTTGAACACTTTATAATATGAATATACTTTCTAAATTTTAAAATGAAATACTTACACATGTACTTTGATGATTTTACACTTCCACCTCCTATGAAGTATGAAGTGTCTCTATAATTGAATATATAAAATAATTATTAAATAATAAATTATAACCATAAACATAAAGAAAATATTTTTGTGAAGTTATTCTAACGAAATTTTAAAACAAGGTTAAAAAAAATTATTCAAACGTTTGATTAAATTTTTATTTTTTATTTTTTGAAAAGAGGATATGCTACAACTTATTTAAGCATACCCATTATAAATAATTTTCTACCGCTTTAAACACGTAACTTGTTTGTAATTTTATTTAACTATAATCTTTCATTATATAATCACTTTTTTACTATAGTTTTTATTTATTTTACTCTTTAAATTTATTTTATATTTAACTAGTTAAATAAAGTTTCAATTATGTAGGATTTTCATTATATGGAAGGTTTAAATATTTTTAGCAAAAATAGAAATAACATTTTTGGGGAATGTAACCGTAAGATAGTCATAACATAAAAGAGATAAGTGTTTAGTGTAATTGACTAGGGTCAACAATTATAAAATATATGATTTTTATGATGTGTTATGTCTATCATTTCCAAAATGTTTTGAGCTTTGACTATCTTTACTGATATATTTTAAAATTATATATTTAAAAATATTTAAATATTTAAACATGTAGTTTTTAAATTTATTTAAACATACTCCCTCCGTTCCATTTTACTTGTCATAATTTAACATGACACATTGTTTAAGAAAAATAATTAATAACATGACTAGTTTATCATAGTATCCATATTAAATAATTGTTACATTTTAATTTTAAGAAAAAATAATTAATTCAAAGGATAAAACATGGGAAAAAAATTTGTCTCTTCTTAATTTGTGAAAAATGACAAGTAAAATGAAAAATCAAATTAGAAAATTTGTGACAAGTAAAATAAAACGGATGGAGTAATAAATAATAATATTACTTAATTAGAGGTCTCATTAATTACAAATTTAACTTATGATTCACAAGTTATCAAATCGGCTTAGTATAGAGGCACAAGACTACAACATTAGTCCGTGAATATTCTCTTAGGTTGATGTTAATCAGGGTCATCACTTAATTATTTAAATTTTTATTTTATTTTTTAAAAGATGATAACTAAGAAATATGTAAGACTTTTGCATATTTTTTTAAGATAAATAAACGGTTTTATTTAACCAAGTGAATGTTTACAACATCAAGAAGTTATAAAACTTCAACATTAATACGTGACTCTCTTGGGTTGTATAAGATAGGATTGACACTTATGAATCATCTGATTTTTATGATTTATATAGAGTGACGACTTCTACCATATCTAAAGTGTTTTTAGTTTTAATTGTCGTTATTGTATTATTTTTAAATTATTTTTAGATATTTATTTAAATATGTATTTTAAATTTATTTAAACATAATAATTTATAAAATTATTTAATTAGAAGTCATAATAATAACAAATATAAGTAATGATTCTTAAATTATCAAATCGGTGTAACATATGGTCGCAAGACTAGAATATTAACGTGTGACTCTCTTGGGTTGTTGTTAACTAGAGTCGACACTAATGAATAATTTGATTTTTATAACTTGTTGATGTCCACCACATCTAAAGTGTTTAAGTCTTGACTGTGTTATTAAAATATTTTAAAACTATATTTAAAATATTATTCAAATATGTAAAATTTTAGATTTAAAATTGAACTAATAAAATATGCCCAAATATAAGTAATGATTCACAAATTATCAAACCAACACAACATAGAGGTGCAAGACTACAATATTAATCATGACTTTCTTTGGTTGATTTAACTAGGGTCAATACTTATGAACTATATAATTTTTACTATTTCTATAATACATTGATGTCTTCCATGTTTAAAGTGTTTACAATTTTAACTTTCGTTATTACGACAACTCAACATACTTTAGACCTGATAAACGTCGTTACATTGTAGAAATCATGCATATAGTTCACATTTGTCGAACCAAAGAGAGTGAGATGTAAGTGTTGACCATACAAGTCTTTTGCCTTTATGTTACACCAATTTGATTTGTAGATCGTTATCTATATATATATTATTAAATTAACCTCCAATTAATTATTTTTTAATTATTATATTTAAATAAAATTAAGCTATATATTTAAATAATTTTTAAACATAATTTATGAAATATTTCAATAACGACAACTTAACACACTTTACAACTTGTAAATATCGACACATTATAAAAATCATGCATATAGTTCATATGTGTCAAACAAAACAGAGTGACACATAAATGTTGATCGTACAAGTCTTTCGCCTCTATGTTACGCCGATTTGATAAATTATGAATCATTACTTATACTTGTTACTAAAACGACTTCTAATTAATTATTTTTTTAATTATTATATTAGAATGAAATTAAACTATATATTTGAATAATTTATAAAAATAATTTGTGAAATATTTTAATAACGACAACTCATTACACTTTAGAACTGGTAAATATCGACACATTATAAAAATCATTCATATAGGTCATATGCGTCTAACAAAAAAGAGTAAGACACAAGTGTTGATCCACAAGTCTTTTGCCTCTATGTTGCACTGATTTGATAAATTATAAATCATTATTTATATTTGTTATTAAAATGACCTCTAATTAATTATTTTTTAAGTATTATGTTTCAATAAAATTGAAATATATATTTAAAAAAATTCTCAGACATAATTTGTAAGATATTGCGATAACGACAACTCAACATACTTTAGACCCTGATAAACGTCGTCACGTTATAGAAATCATGCATATAGTTCACATTTGTTGAACCAAAGAGAGTGAGATATAAGTATCGATCATACAAGTCTTCGGCTTTATGTTACGTCAATTTGATAAATTGCAGATCTTTACTTATATATATTACTAAATTAACCTTCAATCAATTATTTTTTAATTATTATATTTAAATAAAATTAAACTCTATTTTAAATAATTTTTTAACATTATTTGTGAAATATTTCAATAGCGACAACTCAACACACTTTAAATTGGTAAATGTCGACATATTATAAAAATCATGTATATAGTTCATATATGTCGAACCAAAAAGAGTTGCGTATAAGTATTGATCGTACAAGTCTTTCACCTCTATGTTACGCCGATTTGATAAGTTATAAATCATTACTTATATTTTGTTACTAAAACGACCTCTAATTAATTATTTTAATTATTATGTTAAAATAAAATTAAACTATATATATTTGAATAATTTATAAAAATAATTTGTGAAATATTTCAATAATGACAACTCATCACACTTTAAAACTGGTAAATATCGACACATTATAAAAATAATTCATATAGTCTTATGCGTCGAACCAAAGAGGGTGAGACATAAGCGTTAGATGGCATAAGTTTTTCGCCCCTATGTTACGCCGGTTTGATAAATTGTGACCTCTAATTCTTTATTTTTTAAGTATTATGTATAAAAAAAATTAAAATTTATATTTAAATAATTCTCAGGCATAATTTGTAAGATATTACAATAACGGCAACTCAACATACTTTAAACCTGATAAACGTTGACACTTTGATAGTATGGAGGAGAATATTATTGAAGTGAATTGTGATGATTCTGTAGAAGTTGAAAATCAGGATGAGGTCATTCATGATACTACACCTAGCTGTCAGCATTTACTGAAATTACTATTGCGTCACTTTTGAAATTGGAAGCTTGAGAATTTCCAGATCGATGGACCAAACAATTAAAAGGTCGCCAATTAGTTAAAAGAGAAATTAGATCCAAAATAATATAAAAGAGAATTATAATCATCGTGATAGACTTATAAAATCTTAAGACTTCTAGTGTGTACACAGAAATGCATCCCTACAATTTATTAGACATGAAATATTTAGTTCACGAAAATTGGAGTCCCGTAGAACTAGGGTGTCAAACCTAAACTGACAGGTGAGCCCCTCATTAAGGTCCTTTTGGTCCTTTAACTATGTAATATATAAGTAGTTTTTATTATGTTGATTTTACTTGCTATTCAGGACCCTCCTGAAAAATGGGAATCTACTTTATGTTCAGGACCCTCCTAAGCACCATGTGATGTCTAAGGTGTAGTCTCGGGCATTACAAACTTTGTATTAGAGCACTGAGACATAATATCTGATAAAATATAGCATTTGAGAGGGGGATGAAATACCCAAAAAAATTGAAATAAAAATAGGCATGCAATTCATCTTCTAAATTAATTACGGGCACGGACGGCTCGCACGAACTAGCCATGCATGCTGCCATGTGCCCACGTGGTTGTCCGAATGAGGCTCGAGATCCACCATAACTTTTAACATACTTGGGTGGTTATTTTCCCTAATAATTTATTCTTCTCAAAACACTAAGAATTCAACTCTCCAAAATTAGTTACAATCTTGTCCAATTAGGGTAAATTAGTTAGTTGGGTGATTTTGATAGTTTATAAAAGTTGGGGGCCACATTGCTTATTAATAAGATGGACTTGTCTAGGCTGATGGTCCATTCTCGAGAGTATAATTGTTCTTTATATGGTGGTCAAGATGGACATTGGAGTGATTTCCCACAGAAATCATGCATATAGTTTACATCTGTCGAACAAAAGAGAATGAGATATATAAGTGTTAATAATACAAGTCTTTCACCCCTATATTACGCCAATTTGATAAATTATGAATTATTACTTATATTTGTTACTAAAATGACCTCTAGTGAATTGTTTTTTTAATTATTACGTTTAATTAAAATTAATATATACATATACATATATATATATATATAATAATTTTCAAACATAATAAAATATTGCGATAACAACAATCAATACACTTTACACCTGGTAATCCGATAAGTCGAACCACTAGTTCAATAACCAAATTATCATTACGAATTATTGATTTCGGTTCAATTTTGAATAGTCATAGCTAGAGTCAAAGATGTTATGTTCAAACTTAAAAAATGCGAACTAAAGTACTGATTGTTTTTTACTGTCACAAATAAAATTTTTACTATGAACGAATAAACATTGCCTGAGATCGCACTGAAATATTGAAATCTCTACCTAATTATTTTTTTCTTAACTTGAAAAGGTGTAAAATTATAATTAAGAATTTCTAAAAATGTATTTACATAGATTTAAACTGAAATTAACAAATAATGATTATCTTTTCAAATTATGAAAATATACTGAAATTAACAAATAATGATTACGTATGAAAACGTATTTACCTAACTGAAATTTTTAAGACTTAAGGGAAATTGGCAATAAAATAATGATTGTGCAATAAATACTTTCCAAAGAATATGGGAATTAACTATAATTAAGCTCATTAATAGTAACCAATGTATTAGAAATAGGATAGAAGAATATATTCAATTTTTAAGATAAAAGGGTAAAAATGTCCAGAAAAAACTGATTTATAGTGTGAATAGAATTTTTTATTATGGAAAAATTATATAAACTAGCAACCTTAAGATATTAATTACAAGAAATAACAATAGTTTGACAAAATTACAACTAATAACAAAACTAGTAATATTTTACACTTTTTTCTTAAAAACACATGAAATCTATTCTCTTATTTTCAATTCCCTATTTTTACTCTACTTTACCTATTTCACTTCCCCCTACTTTTTTTTTTCAAATTCCCCCAAATTCCGCATGAAATCTCACATCTTGATAAAGATCATCTCCACTTTTTAAGGTAAGTTTTTATTTAGTTAATGCATGTTATTTTTTCTTTCATTTAATTTCTGTTAAGGTGTTTTAGAGTCGCCATTTTTTCAAAATTAATTTGCGAAACTTGTCTTTTTGGGTTTATTTTTTTCTATTGAAATTGTACGAGTTAATGTATAATGGCTCAACATGCAAATCGTAGTAGTTCGGTTAGAGAAAATCAATCGAAGAATTTAGTTTTTGATAAACTACCATCGTTTAGTCTTGGTTTAACACAAGACGAAGATATTAACTTGGGTTCTACTAATATTCTGTCTAACGAAGGTGTTATTGTTTAAGAGTTGAGATCGAAGCACTGTTTCAATTCCGAAAAGATTGTGGAGCATTGACAAAATCTTCATCCCCAAAATTCATAAAATTTCAAAAATCAGTGAAAAGGAGAAAATCGAATGAAAAAGGAGCATGTAGTAAAGTTGCAAGTCCCGTTGTATCAAATTATGAATCTGAACAAGAAAAAGTGGAGGAGGTATGGTACTAAAATTTGTGTAAGATGTTTGTATTTATCAATGGCAAGATTTTTGTATATATATTTTTATATAGAAGTGTATTATGTATTCTGAAAATACATTTGTTATATAATTTGTATATGTGTTGTTATACTCTATTCTTGTAAATTAAATTTGTACAATTCATGTATTCACAAAATACATATGTGTTTGTTGAAATATAATTCTAATATGTATTCTGAAAATACATTCAGTTTAGATATGTGTTTTTATATTTACCTCTAAGAATTTTATATGTTATATTTGGTAGTCATTACATTTTGAATGTGATATGTAGTTTTTGTTTGTTGAAATGTGTATTTTACATACATCAGATGACGATAATTTTTGTATTTTGATGTGTTGATAACTTAAATATTGACTAGTAATGTAACTTTTAGGATGTATTTTCTTAAATACATATGTTGCACTGTTTAGACATATAATTGTATTTTTATATTTTATAGGTGTTGCGTTCTCAAAATATACATGGCAAGAGTAATTCGTGTGTATGTTCAACTGTTGACGGTGTTTTAACTATTGATTTTGATCCAGATCTTCTTC
>NC_061118.1:150308534-150314232 GCF_002878395.1 Capsicum annuum
AACCCGAGAGTCCTTAAGTCTTCAAGGCTCCAAGCAATCTTCCACACCTGGGTTTGATCAATGGTAGGCTAAAAATGTCCCCTCCAAGTATGATCTCATGCCCTCCATGCGACCAAAGCTTGATTCTTCACATAGTGACTTTGAATGATGTCGTCAAAAGCTAAGGTGGTCATTATACTTGTATCATCCTCCTCTTCTTAAAAAGGATTCGACCAGTCTTCAAGGCTCCAAGCAATCTTCAAGGTTTGATCAATGGTAGGCTAAAAACGTCCCCTCCAAGTATGATCCCATGCCCTCCATGCGACCAAAGCTTGATTCTTCACATAGTGACTTTAAATGATGTCATCAAAAATGAAGGCGGCTATTATTCTTGTATCATCCTCCTCTTCTTGAAAAGGAATTCGACCTCTAATCCAAACCTTGCAAAATTGAAGAGAGGGAAAACAAATACAAACTCTTCATGGCATGAGGGTTAGGGTTAGCACAATAAATCATCTCAACATGCCAAGGTTGCACATATTTGCAATATAACTAAGGATCCTTTGAATTAAATATAAAAATCTCAATGAAAGGTGCACAAAGGATTTGGTTACGGGAATCACCAAGAGATAAAGAAACTACATATGTCCTAATGGCATTAAATAATCCACAAGGTATCATCTTATGAGCCATAAGACACCATTGCTTCTTTATCCTGTCAAAAGACCACACCAAGGGGGGTGTTTTGATTGGATCTAAAGTCCATAAAATCCATATATCATTATCACACACACACATGGACAGACCAACAAACTTCCTACCTCGACATAAAACAAATCGAAAACTAGCATGGACATCATCATAGGCAAAGAGGTACTATAGGAAAGAATCACATGCAAAGGAATTCACAGGTGAAGAATAAGTATTTAAACACATACACATTCTTTCCTTCAAACAACTAGACAACTTGGCATCCACAATTTGGAATTCATACAATTTAGGCACAAGTGTGTCAAGCAAGGATGCACATTTAGAAACATTACCCCAAGGAGTTAATGAAACATTTGTCCTCGGGTTTTCAAGAAGGACTACACATTCCTTATTCATAAGAGTACTCTCGTCTTTCAAAGAGAGATTTCCATCTTTAGGAGGAATATTGTCACACCATAGTGAGTTAGCATATCGGCTACAGCTTCCAAGGCAAGTTATACCTTTATTTTCACTACTAGGCTCATTAGGAGTGTTTATATCATCTTCAAATAATACATTATACCTAAAGAGAGCATGATCTATTTTATAGGTAGATTCAGAACAAATACATTCAGCACTCTCTAAAAGCTTAATATCACATTTTAAAGAGATTTTAAGTACAAGATTATCCCAAGAATAGCTCTCGGGTTCACTCCCCTTTTGTTGACCAACTTTTTCAAATACTTCACTCACTTGATTTCGCTTAATCACATCACACACATACTCAAGTGGTGGAAAATTTTCACAAATAGGTTGATCAACACCAATTACACAAGACAATGTACTTTTATTTAACATATAGGCTTCAACACTAGGTGGATATAAATCGATCTTACAAGAAGAGTCAATTTGGTCATCAATAGGATCAACTAGTGTATCCACACTCACAATATGTACATCATTAACAAAAGGCAAAGAATCATTAGACTCACAAGTAAGTAATCTACTACTCACACTCAATAGGCTACTTGCCACACAATTATCATTCACATGCCCAAAAGTGTAAGAGTTAGCTATTTTACCTTGAAGTTCTTGAGTCGACTCTTCTTTGCCATGTTGTGAAGGTCCTCCATAAGCTTGGACAACAACTTCACTTTGGCATTGATCTCCATTACTTACCATGTCGGTACCTATACAAATGTCCTTAGAAATAGGAGGACAAATAATATTAGCTCGGTTTGGTGGCGATCCCCTCGCTTCACTCCACATAACCTCTTCTTTTTCCACTCTCAGATTATCACTTTTCACACCCTTACTCCTCTCAATCTTTTTTTCTCTCATAAGCATTCGTATTGGAGTAAGTATTCACTTGTCTTTCCAGCTCGGGCAGCATGTATGTCATGAGGTAATTTCCCCACCGGTCTCTTACAACGTTAGGCCAATTTTGCACATTTGGAACTCTATGTTGTGCAAACCAATCGATACCTAATCATACATGACCATATGTCAATGGAATAATATCACACCACACCTCCTCATGGTACTCAAATTGGGAGAAGATAACTTTGACCTTCTCGGTAACCTTAAACCCGTCCAAGAAGTATGGAATGAGTAATGTCTCGCAAAACAACCCCAAGTAGTCAACCATGGATGGAACGATGTAGTTTCTATAGTACCTATCATTTAACACAACGAGGCAGCCCGATATCCCATAAATGGTCACCTTTCCGGAGTGTACACTCCTTCTTGGATCAACATTATAAAGGACATGAGTACCCCTCAATTTTAAAGATGCATTCCCTCTTATTCTCGTTGAACAACCTCCACTTGAGCTAGTATAACCATTCACACTATATCAATCTTGATAAGAAGTACTACAAGGTGGAGAATATGAATCTTCACACTCCTCACGTGTACTCTCATCATAGCTCTCATAAGCTTTGCAAACGAAAGGGTTATACCTAACACCAAATCTAGGTTTGGAGTGAGAAGTGTATGCTCCTCACATTCCCCAACGTCATCATAAGATCCATCACAAGGTATTACATCATCTCTAAAGTCACCATAAGCACTAGGCACTTCATTCACCTCATTTACTCCCTCAAAATAGTAACTTTCAAATCTGCCCAAGTTTTGATCATGGCTATTTTCATAGCCTCCACAATCTTCATTAACTTCGTAGCCATAAAACCCCTCACTACAACCATAGTCTCCTATGTTGTCGTCACAATAATCCCCGACTATCCAAGATATATTCCCCTTATATCACCTTTTGAACCTACAAAATGAACAAACACGATTAGTAGTAAAAGCTCCTCACCAACACTCGTATTCACTCACTTTTGTGATCCTTACAATTAGAGCGGCAAATATTAAAAGTTGCTTATATTCCGGTAGTCAATAAGATGTCAATTCTACTTGGCGGCCGGAATGGATTCTTGTTTGATCGACTCAAGAAACAAAACAAAATTTACTTACGAACTTGAAACAAAGAAGTTACTAAAAGTTAAAAATGAGAAAAACACACAAATAACGAAGAAACGAAGAAACGGATTCAATAATTAATCTACAACTAAGTAGGTGATTACTAGTTATTATTAATTCTAGAATCAAGACATGAAACTAATGAAACAATAAGATGAAACTAAGAATCTAAAATTTGAGCTCGAAAATATTGCGTGAATAGTAGCAGTAATGATGTGGCAGCCACGTATTGGTTCGGTTTTATCAAGTGGTTATTTTTAAAGGTTCAAGTCTAGGTCAAAAATTAATTTTCAAGTTTCAAATTTCAAGACTTGACTTTTGTAGTACTTTTCCTTAAAACATGGACCCTTGTTTCATGGGAAAGTGGTTGAGAAGTGATGTAAAGTCTTTAGTGTATAGGAAAAGTCTTTGAGTCACAAGTACTTACACCTTGAAACTTGGATCTATGTCTTGCAAGACTAATACAATACACACTCTTTTTCTTCAACTTCTAAGATCAATAACCACTTTTTTTCAATAATATATGGAGATGGTGAAGAATACCAAGAACACAAACTTTGAGTCTTGAAGTTCTAAGGTTAAAGTTGGACCTCCCAAACAACAACAACAACTTCCCAAGATTAAATTCCACAACACAATCTCCACAATACACGTTCAAAACTTGAACCAATAACACATCACACGTTCAAGTCTCGAACCCGCAACAACAATCGGCCACACTTTGTTCACATTAAAAACATCAACATTTCAAGCTCAAATCTAAGATATAGACTCAACGTGTTAGTGAGGAACAAAACTAACACTTAGAAACAATAAAAACAAGTAAAAATATAGGCCAATGCACAACAAGAACACAATTTTTGGCCAAGAACACAAAATGGACAGATTGCTATTTTTCTGGAATTTTCAGATTTCAACTTTTTTTTTAACAATTTTTTCAAGTGAGCTAGCCTAAGATTTTTTTATTTATTTTTCAACTAACAAGCCCAAGATTGATCTTGTGGGAACAAGATCAAGCCATGCTCTGATACCAAATGATACGGGAATGACAATGGAAACACAAAATCACACTCCAACTCAGTCCACTAATCTTAAGAATTCAAGGACCAAGATGGAGACCACACTCGGATTCGCTACCAACAACAAGAATACAAGATACAAGGGTGTATTTCAACACCAAAACCGCTATAAAACTTGATGAATAATATCAACAACAATAACACAAGTTTCGAATTCAATAAATAACCTAAAATAGTACACTACACAACATAACAACAACAAAAATAAAGGATAGATAGTGAGACCAAGATTATTACAAGATTAAGAACTAAAGAGTGTATTAAAATCAAAAACCCCTAATGAATGTAATAATCAAAACCACACTCTTACGGTGACCGCCAAGGGAATCAACTTACCTCAAGATCCACCATTGCCAAGCAAAGAACAATGTTAGCTTTTTCAAGCTTGGCCACCCTTGGTCATTAAGGGGTAATGCGGTCTTTTTGTCTACTTTTGTAATATACTATAGTACTGCATTTAGGTCTTTTCTCTTTAGTTTATGAAAGATGAAATATTGAAACACTTAAAATCCTCTCTCTTGAGAGTAGACCAACTTAGTGTAGTTCTAGTATAGGCCTTGAAAAAGCTAACATTGTTCTTTGCTTGAAAACGGTGGATCTTGAGGTGAGTTGATTCCCTTGGCGGTCACCGTAAGAGTGTGGTTTTGATTATTACATTCATTAGGGGTTTTTGAGTTTAATACACTCTTTAGTTCTCAATCTTGTAATAATCTTGGTCTCACTATCTATCCTTTACTTTTGTTGTTGTTATGTTGTGTAGTGGACTATTTTGGGTCATTTATTGAATCCGAAACTTATGTTATTGTTGTTGATATTATTCATCTTGTTTTATAGCGGTTTTGGTGTTGAAATACACCCTTGTATCTTGTATTCTTGGTGTTGGTAGCGAATTCGAGTGTGGTCTCCATCTTGGTCCTCGAATCCTTAAGATTAGTGGACTGATTGGAGTGTGATTTTGTGTTTCCGTTGTCATTCCCGTATCATTTGGTATCAAAGCATGGGTTGATGTTGTTACGGGAATGACAACGGAAACACGAAATCACACTCCAAATCAGTCCACTAATCTTAAGGATTCGAGGACCAAGATGGAGACCACACTCGGATTCGCTACCAGCAACAAGAGTACAAGATAAAAGGGTGTATTTCAACACCAAAACCGCTATAAAATGTGATGAATAATATCAACAACAATAATATAAGTTTTCGATTCAATAAATGACCCAAAACAGTCCACTACACAACATAACAACAACAAAAGTAAAGGATAGATAGTGAGACCAAGATTATTACAAGATTAAGAACTAAAAAGTGTATTAAACTCAAAAACCCCTAATGAATGTAATAATCAAAATCACACTCTTACGGTGACTGCCAAGGGAATCAACTCACCTCAAGATCCACCGTTTCCAAGCAAAGAATAATGTTAGCTTTTCCAAGCCCTATACTAGAACTACACTAAGTTGGTC
>NC_061118.1:150317232-150330586 GCF_002878395.1 Capsicum annuum
AGATATGCTTTAATGTTGTGGCATTATGGTTCGAGGAAAGAAGAAGAGAAGGCATAAAGTGATGATGAAGCACCAATGAGACATCTTAGGGATATTGGGATAACAGAAGATATTGAAGTGCATGATATTTGAAGATTATTTTTAATTTGTTGTATTTCACAATAATGAACTTTAGGTAGACTAAGATTTAGTTGAATATTTCTTAGGTTTCATATGTCACTTTAATGTTGAAAATTGATATCTTAATATTTTCTTTGCTGTAATTGTTAGATTTTTTATGTTTAAATTTCTAAAATACAGTTGTTCATGCTTAGTTTATGCTACTGTTATGCATATTTTGGTATGAATATGTACTTTCTAGTTTTGAATATAATTTTCAGCAATAAATATGTATGTTTCAGTCATTATATGTATTTTTCAGTTATGCATTTGTATTTTTCATTTTATGCATATGTATTTTTGAGTAATGCATATGTATTTTGAGCAATGCATGTGCTTTTTTTCAATTCTGCACATATACTTCTGAATAATACATAATTATTGTATAGTTTTACATGAGTCTATATATTTTTATGATGCGTATATATTTATGATTAATACATAAGTATTTTATTAGAAGTGTGTGTGTGTGTGTGTGTATATATATATATATATTTGTCTGAATATATACTTTTTTGGTCATGCATATGTATGTGTATTTGTTCAATTTAATACATATGTATTTTACCACATAAGCATATGTATTTATGAGTTATTCATAGATTTTTTTCATATATGTATATATATATCTATGAATAATGCATATTAATGTATGATTAATGTATATGTTTTTTTTTAAAAAAAAATAAATGTATTTAAAAATTTAGTTATGTAATTGATAAGTCATTATATGTATTCTTAATTACTTTTATTTATTACACAAATGTATGTTAACTTATTCTTATTTTTTATAGACTGGCATAGGTTTTATTAGATTCTCATATGTATTTTTTTTAGATTAAAAATTTAACTTGTGTAACGTACAGTTCATTAAATAGAAATAAATGATGTTACGCGTTTTGTATACTATATTCTTAATGATAGCATTTGCAACAATTTAACTACAAAAAGTTCAATAACATTAAAAAAATTATCAAAATTTAGAATCATATAATAATCAGTGAAAAAATGAAGCAATTGTTTTTTGACTGAATACATCAATAAACTTATCATTTATTATATTTTCTACATGAACGTCTATTATGAATGAACTACAATAATTTTTTTTCGAACATATCTCTTTTCGATTTTTCACGATTCTTCTTTGCAGGTCTCCCAGGGGGTCGCTTGTATTTTGAGGGCAAAACTATCTCCTCCAATATCTCCTGTGGATTATTATTCACTCATTTTATGTGGTAGAGGATAAATGGGAAGATCATACGTTCTTAACACAATTTTTAGCTTGTATAGATAATAGCAATATAGTCCCTTTTGAAAACTCTTGCTATCAAGTACTGCACAAACATGCACACACAGTATCTCGTCCAATTGGAATCCATGGAAAGAACATTTTTTTTCCTTAAGACAAACAATAAAATGTTTATCCATGTCGTGGATTGTATAAACATACTCTGAGGCTGGTATAACCTGAAATTATTAATACAAAAATAATTTTTAAAAAATAATTGACAATTCAAATCATTTCAGTTTATCAAATGTATTTATTTTGAAGCAACATATGTATATTACAAATCTTAATATGTATATTTATGATACGCATATGTATTTTCATTACAACATATAAATTACTGCATATGTATAATATAAATACATATACCTGAAAACATTTGAAACAGACAATGAACACGTAAATAGACTACATATGTATATTATAAATACATATAACTATTAAAATATACAAAATCAAATACATATAGCTGTTAAAATACGTACTTTAAAAATAACTATTTCGTATATACAAAAATACAAAACGAATTCCAACAAACATGAACATTTTTTTTGAATACTAGTCATCATCGACTAAAATTTAAATTTATCGTATAACATTTGTATCTCAAATTTCAAATTAAATAACGACATGAATAACTTTAAATATGAAATAAATAATTCACTCAAACCATTTTTTTGAGAACTGATAGAATTCATATACAATCTCAAATTTTGGAATTCCACGACTATTACGCAACTTTGTTCAAGTTTTTCAGCAATTCTCGCGATATTTTTTTTATGAAATTTACAAACATAATCAAGTTTGTTTATCGATACCTGTATTTGGATAGTTGTATTTTCAATATTTTCTTCAAAATTTTAGAAGATCATTAAAAATATTGGAAGCACTTTGTTTTTTGAATTAGCTTTGATTTGCTGTTTATGAAAATTGTTGTTTGAATTTGAATTATGTTGATGTAAATTAATGGCTGAGGTAAAAATAAAAGAGTCATATAAGGTAAAGGAATCTGTTTAATTTAATGTGACATAAATCAAGGAACAATTCATTCTTTATTTAACTCTAATTGATTAGATTTACTTTTTTTAATTTGAATCTGTATTTTGGATTTTGATTTTAGTTTCAGATTATTGAAAATATTTTTTGAATTTAAATTAATTGTTGTAATTTAACATTGATATAAAAAAAAAAAAGAGCTTTAAAAGGTAAGGGAATCTGTCAATTAATTGTGCCATAAATTATGAAATCATTTTTTTCATTTTAAATTGAAACTGATTTGCGTTATATTAGGAACATAATATTCTGTTGTATATGTATTTAACTAGCAACAGTTTACTCAAATATAAAATACATATTGCTATTTTTTATAATTTTGAAACTGTTGCTAGAAAAGTTACAATTAAGATTTTATAGTTGCTATTTTTGAAATTTTTCCTTTTATTATTATGGTCAAATTTGGGCCAAATTTTATGGCCAAAAGGATTTTTCCTATTTATTATTAGCCATAATAAATAGATGGGAGTCATTTTTGGATTAGAATTTAAATATCAATTAAATTAGTATTGCACGTCGTATTTTCTTCATTAGATTTATTATCCACTTTAGGTTTGAACTATTCTACCAAAACTGTCACTTTAGATTAATTAGGATTATATATTCTACGCCAATCTTGGTGGACTACAAAGACAGGAATTTAGGTTTAGGTTTCACAATTTAATGCCACTTTTAGTTTTAAATTTTTTACTAATTAGTTTTATTATTACATTAGTTTGATTCGAAAAGGATGCTATATTTTCTTTGTATTGGTTGATAGGATTTAGATTTATTATTTTTGTGTGAAAGTTAGGTATAATTTTATTGTTTTGACATTTTAATTATTATGTTGTAGTTTTTATCCCATTGCTATATGCTATTTTTTTCTTTAATTAATACAGGTGGTGGATGAATATTCGGTTAAACTTTCAAATGTTTAACACAACAATATTATAATAACGTCTATCCTAGCTGGGGTGACCCTTTTTGAGCCAAGGGTTCAGGCCTAACACTTTTTGAAGAAAATATATTCTTCCTCGAAGTCAATCCATTAATCCCCCAACTTATATAGACACGAAAAAGGGCATAAATGCCTACAAACGCTAACAAAAGAGGGATACAATCTTTAGGGAAAAAGGAAAATAACATGAAAGATGATAAGCTCCCACGCAGGGGATAGAAAATACTAATTCCTGAATGCTTCTTCTATCAGCCTTCGCCTTCTAAGCTTCGTCCATTTCTTATATTGGTGACGTCTGTAAACTGTGCGTTAGATGCAACCTCCCAAATCAATCAATTTCTTGCTTGAACTTGCTTCAATTCTTCTTACAAAAGTAAGCAAATCAAGCTTTTCACGACCCCCACAAGATAATGGATTGAATTTATACAGGCATATATTTCTCCAACACATAAGTATGATCCGTCTGTGATTGACTCGGGCTCAATAGACATAGGGCAAGTTTTCTAATGGGCTCAATACCCCGCTCGGGTATTGGGTCGTCCTAGGATCATGCCTATAATAGGGTTTTGGTTTCGTTCTATCCTCAGTGTCTAGAGTGGGTTTGAACACTAGTTCTCAAGCGGACAACTTGAGTTTGAAAATACAAACAGCCATCAGAAGACTCATGTGCTAATAAACTATTTGTATTTCCAACACATTTTTGAAATTGATCAATAGGGGGCGGGATACCCACGAAACCCCAAAACAGTTTAAATAATGTAGGAATATGCCATAGGATACGATAGCTAAACTTTACAGAATCGAAACATATAAACAGTTAATCAAAAGACGAAATCAAACATTTGATTAGAACCTAGTTAAAAATCCCCAGTAGAGTCGCCATTTCTGTTTTGCGGAAAAAAATTGACTTTTGAAAGAGAGTCGCCACTTAATTTTGAAAAGGAATTAAGAAACCTTTATAAATACTTTAAACGATTCAAAACAGAAAAATCATTTTAAGTCAGAGATTCTAGATAAACGGTTCCTATTAACGTTTTAGAAAGGTGTTAGGCACCTAAAACGTCCGCTAAATTGCGGTTATCCGAACTGTTTGAAAATGTCTTTTGACTAACTTTAGGAAATAGATTAGTTTTTGAAATGAAAGTGATTTTAGAAATATTTTGATGTTTATGCAAAACCACTTTTTAGCGACTTAGTTAGGGATTTTAACTAGGTTCGCAAGAAAACACATAAAGCAAATTAGCAAAAGTAAAAGGGAAAGGGTAGAAGCATAAGGACTTGAGCCATTAGGCCCAAATCAACAACCCTGTCCTAATTTAGATATTGGGTTTTCAGCCCGTCTTCCATCTGTCCTAATTCTATGTTTTTTAGCCCTTAGCTCGAGCTTGCTCCACCTGTATTAGTTACAACTTTGGCTTCGTGTCCCGAATAAATGAATAAAAATAAATAAAGACAACAATGCTTGACTAAATAAAACAACAAATAAGACTTTTGAGTCTCTTAGCCGCTTCAATCGTGGGATTTTAATCCATTCTCCTTCTTCCGATTTTCTTATCCATGCACTACGAGATCGACTTCCAAAATCTTCCAGAAAGGATAAGCCTCAATGGCCCCTTAAGGAATGCAAGGAGTCCGTAAACGAATATTCATGCAAAAAACAAGAAGAATAAAGCACATAAGCACATGATTAACGAAAGGAAAGACAAAGATGTCTGCGGATTTAATTAAAAGTGGCAGCGTAATATGAATCTTTGAGTAATACATACTCGATCCAGGAAAAATATAAAGAGAATCACAATATACTAACTAAGTGACTAAGATTCTAACAAATGGTCACAAATAGGTTGAATATACATTAAAAAAATGTCATTCATTAAACAAAGAAGAGTATAGGCAAAGAGGTGGGTTTTACACTCCGATATTCATTCTAAACAGATCATGAAGACCCAGAAAAAACGTGTACCATCCTCTTTAATTAAAATGGAATAATCCATAAATAAGTAGGAATGACACACTTTAAACTAATTAGAATATCGTGGAGACTTAATATGCATAAGCATTAGCATTTAAACATTTCAAACTAATAGGTAATAGTTCTAACAAAAATAGATTAGAACAGATAGCCTGAGAGCAGTTACATATCTACTGCATTTAAACAGATCGAGGCGATTACATTTAAATAAACTAGAATAAACCAGGAGAATAGAGCATTGTAAAATACCAGATTTTGGTCACTTGAAACCTATATTCTATCCTTTCTCAACAAATCAGTAAATTGAAACATCTAAATACCCCTTTTTTTAGGTCGATTACTACAATTTGCTAACCGGAGTCCAAGAATTCTTAAAAGACGATTGTTGTTGATTCAAAGAAAAAACAAAGAAACTGCAATGTCGATTAATCTTGAGGGAACTATTCTGAAATACAATAACAAAAATTAAGTCTGTCCCTGAACAAACAGAAAACAAAAGAAGTTCAAGCTAAAAAGAAGCAACCGAAATCCAAAGTCATAGCAAAACGGACTGAAGAGGGACAGGCATACATTTGATTGAAAGTATCATATTCAGAGATGAAGATAATGCTAAACCGAAAGAAAATAATGAACACAGTTATTATGCCAAAAGAATCATCATCCAGAGCAGAAAGGTGAACTTAAGAGACTATCCTAAAAATCGTCAAATCAAGAATAACAAGCACTTTATTTCAAACCATAATCGCGATTCCCTACGCAATACCCTATGGCTCTCAAGGCCTCTACAGCAGCAAATCCAACCTCATTCATGGCAAACATATAATTACTTCTATGGAGAAAAGATGGATGAAGCAGAAATAGTGAAATTAAGAGGGACGAGCATGTTTACCTCCTTCGGGGCAGAAAGTGGGACGACGAGCTATCAGCAGCATATCAACCACCAGAAATTAGTCCTCAACTCAACAATGTCGATGAACCGCTCTT
Source organism: Capsicum annuum (assembly GCF_002878395.1). Lineage (NCBI taxonomy): Eukaryota > Viridiplantae > Streptophyta > Magnoliopsida > Solanales > Solanaceae > Capsicum > Capsicum annuum. Next base: position 150,323,629 of record NC_061118.1, read on the forward strand.
TCAGGGCAGCAAACGGGATGAACGAGCTATCAGTGAAGTCGTCGCTACTGGAATCTCGCGACGTCCACCACCAACGGAGCGTCCCTTTGGCCTTTACCTCTTAGAGATTTTGAAACCCCTTGGAGAGAAGAGAGAAGAGTCCCACCAAAACTTCTATGAAAGAACCCAAATTTTGACTCCCAATTTCTAAACCTCTTTCCCGAAAAGCTAAAGAAAGAAAGAAAAAGGACCCCTAACTTAGAACCCTAGAATTTTCAACCTCCCTCCTCTTACCCCGGAAATTTTCTCATCTATTCTTTTCACCAAAGTTTCAAAACCTAACAAATAGTGACTTTCCCGAAAAAGAATCCCCCATTCTCAACTCACTGTGAGCTCTTTATATAGAAGCCCAACGGGGTAAACTATGATTTTTTCCAAAGGAATTTGAAATTTGAACTCCAGATAACGTTATTCACCAACAACTCATATGGATTTTGGAACTTTTCTCGGATAAATCCAAATTGTGGACCAATCAAAATTGGGGAGAAAAGGATATTACCTCAAACCACTAGAAATCAGTCGCGTACATATGAAATCGTATCAATAATCCCTAAATTTATAGAGCTAGCTGTTGGGGGATGCCACCTAGCTTGTTTTCTAGAAGTCCCACATCCCTCTTCGCACCAGAACACGTGGGGGAAGTGCGTGATGATGAAGAGGAGAAGAAAACGGGTTGGGGCAGGTCGGGTTAATTTGGTTGGGAATTTTCGGATTCTGGGTCGCGATGTTGCTGGAGTTGGTACGTATGTTTGTTGGTAAGAGTTGTACATATGTTTGTTGGTGAGAGTTGTACGTATGTTTGGAATGAAGGAGGTAATGGATGAAGAGTGGGCCGGGTCAAGGTATTTTGAAGGTGGGCTGGGGTGTTGGGCTGAAGTTGTTAAGGGGTTGGTTTGGGTAGATTTAGGAGGTAATTTTAAGGATTGGGTTGGAATTAGGATATGGGAATTAAGGATTTGACCAATTCATTTAAGTTTTGGCCAAATTAAAAATCAATTTGGCCAATTGCATTACAATTGGGGCCAATTTGATTTCAATTATAGTCAAATATAATAGATGGACTAAATCAAATCAAAATTCGATACGAATTAACACATTGTTTAATCCTGAGCTTCTTAATTCGATAAATTTAAACAAGTATTTCTCCAAATAGATTATTTGTAAGAATAAATTATATTTAAATCAAGATTTAATTATTTATATTTATTTTCCAAATAATACTTAATTTAAAGTCCAATTTTGATGAAAATGTTCATTTAAATGACATCATTTATACAATCCCGTATATTCAAATACGAAAATATATAATTATCACTTAAATGACAAATTTAACCCAAATGCATATTTTAAAATGTGTTTATTTGGAAAAAATAATTGTTGTGATTTTATTTGAAAATCGAAGAAACTCGAGATTAAACGTAGTTGTGGAGAGCAAAAATTAGGTGTCAACAACCATTACTACTCAAGAAGGATTAGCTCTGCGTAATGAGTTGAAACTCAATAGACAAATTAAGATGAACAAGTTTAGAGAAAAAGCTGCCCTAGGAGATTTTTGTGATCAATTTGGGATTAATCAGCAGGCTTTTACATCACAAAGAAAACTCAGAACCAATCCAAACCCTATAGAAAGAAAAATTATAGGTGTAGGACAAAAGAAGAAAGAGATACTAGAAAAGCTCAACGTAAGTCTACTAGGTTTACAAAAAACAGGTCTAAGAGGGATTTAGCAAAAATCAAATGTTATAACTATAAACAGTTTGGACATATTGCTCCAAATTGTAAATTACAAAAAATTAAGTCTTTAGGTCTCGATGAAGAGCTGTATGATCAAATTTATGGTTTATTATATACTTTTGGATCTGAATCTGATTACAATTATGAATCAAAAAATGATAGAGAATCGTCTGAATCTGAATTTAGTAATCATCCTGAAAATCTTGAAAATACATGTCCTGATTGTATTGATGATAAGTGCACTTGTGTTGCTACATTTTATAAATTACAATCTCAATTTGAAGATCTTGATTTAAATTTTAATACTTTAACTACTAAAAATATTCTTGAATTATTAAAGGAAATTTCTAATGAAAAACTTCGAGAAAAAAATATTTCTCTCTCTACTAATAAACCCGCTAAAACCCTTCCTTCTACTTCAAAGGTTATTAATAAAATACATGATTATGATATGCCTTAATCTTTAGTAGAAATTAATAAACGCCTTGCTTTAAGTAAAACCTCGGGAAAAGATACTTCTTTTGATGATCTAAAAATCGAGGTTGAAAATCTAAAAAAAGAAATCCTTTCTTTAAAACAAAATCAGATGATTTATGACCATAGAATTACTCAATTAGTAGAAAACCATTCTTATCCAATTCCTCAGACTGAAATTCCTTCCACTTCTAAGGAAAAGGAAATATCTGAACATGATAATGTTAGAACAGGACAAAATCTTGATATAAAAATGACTTATTTTGGGAATGATGCAAATAGTTACTGCTCATAAATGGTATATTAACGGTACTATTTTAATCAACAATGATATTTCCATAACAAATGTTGTTATGATTGTAGTGGTGCCGATGCAAGTTGCATTCAAAAAGGACTAGTTCCTACCAGATACTTTGAAAAAACTACTCATATAACTAGATCCGCATCTGGGCACATTTTAGATATTAATTACAAACTTCCCAATACCCATATTTGCAAAAATAAAATTTGCATTCCACATTTCTTTTTCTTGGTAAAAAATCAACTTTATCCTTCTATTATTCTAGGCATTCCTTTCATTAATGCTATCTATCCATTTACGCATCTTGATGCAAATGGATTTACAACTACTTAAAAGGATAAAAACTTTTCTTATTCTTTCACTTCTGACCATATTACTAGAGATATTAATTCTTTGATTCAAATGAAACAAACGCAATTAGGATTCTTACAATTTGAAATTATGAGCATGAATATACAAAATACTCTGAACTCTGTAAAGGTACAGGAAAAAATCAAAATAATCTCTAATCAGTTAACTGTTGATATTTGTGCAGACCATCCAAATGCTTTCTGGAATCGTATGAAACATATTGTTTCTCTTCCTTATGAAGAAGATTTCAGTGAAGATAAGATCCCAACTAAATCTAGACCCTATCAAATGAATACAGAGTTAGTAGAATTCTGTAAAAAAAAAAAGATTGATAGTCTCTTACAAGAAGGTCTTATAAAACCTTTGAAATCTCCTTGGTCTTATACTGCTTTTTATATAAATAACACTGCTGAAAAAGAATGAGGCATGCCTAGACTTGTTATCAATTATAAATCTTTAAATAAAGTTTTAAAATGGATTAGGTATCCTATACCTAATAAAAAGGATTTATTGTCTCGATTATATAATGCAAATATATTTTCTAAATTTGATTTAAAATCTGGATATTGGCAAATTCAAATCAATAAAAACCATACTTATAGAACTGTTTTTAATGTCCCTTTTGGACAATATGAATGGAATGTAATGCCTTTTGGTTTAAAAAACGTTCCTTCTGAATTTCAAAAAATAATGAATGATATTTTCAATCCCCATATGGACTTTATAATTGTCTATATTGATGACATTCTTGTATTTTCAAAAACCCTTGAATTACATTTTAAAAATCTTAATATATTTAAACAAATTGTTATTCAAAATGGTTTACTTATTTCTAAACCAAAAATGTCTTTATTTCAAACTACCGTTTGCTTTCTTGGACACATCATTTCTCATGGAGAAATTAAGCCTATTCAGAGATTTTTAGACTTTCCCGACAAATTTTCTGATATTATTACTGATAAAACTCAATTGCAAAGATTTTTGGGTAGTCTAAATTATATTTCCCCTTTTTACAAAAATTTATCTCGTGAGTTAGCACCTTTATATGATAAACTAAAAAAGAACTACAAACAACCTTGAGCTGATACTCATACAAAGCTTGTTCAACTTATTGAAAATCGAGTTACAGAATTACCTTGTACAACTCTTGCCAATCCAGATTGGTTAAAAATAGTAGAAACTGATGCCTCTAATATTAGTTATGGTGGAATACTTAAACAAGTTAATCCCCATACCAAAGTTGAACTATTGATTCGTTTTCACTCTGGTAAATGGTCTGATAGTCAGAAAAAATACGCTACAGTGGCTCATGAAATGCTTACTATTGTAAAATGTGTTTTAAAATTTCAAGATGATCTGTATAATAAAAAATTTATAATTAAAACTAATGCGCAATCAGTAAGTTATATGTTTAATAAAGACTTTAAACATGATGCCTCAAAATTAATGTTTGCAAGATGGCAAGCTCAATTAGCCCCTTTTGACTTTACAATACAGTATAAAAAAAGTAGTGAAAATTTTTTACCTGATTTCTTGTCTAGAGAATATTTAGAATGAATTTTTTCAATTATTTCCTTTCTGAAAAAATAATTATTACTATAATAAAATGTATTCCTATAAATCAAGATATCCATTTTCTAATCTTAGAAAAACTAGTTCGTGATATAATAGAAGAAGAATTTTTTTCTATCCACGATGAATTTATTGCAGCGGATATTTATTGGTTGATATTGATCAAAGTGATTAATTCTTTTCAGGAATACAATGAAATTCTTTACTCATTTTTTCTCTCACAAGTTTCTAATCACTTTTATAAAGGCTACTCCACTAATCTCCGATATTCATTTGCTTATATTATGAAAAGTAGTTGTTGATCTTATCACAACAAATACAATTATGAAGACCTAGCAGAATATATTTCCTGGTATGCTGATAAAATCCTTAATTATTGATGTAGTATGGATCCACCCTGGCAGACAGCCAGAGGACGAGGACGTGGGGGATGCAATCAAAACTCTAATTATTATGGTGAAAGGCAAAATCCTTCATATGTTATTCGACCTAATTCAGCATATAGCTCAGGAAGTTCGAATTTTCCTATATTACAACAAGGAAATAAAACTCTAGTTAATTCAAAAATTCAGCATATTGCAGAATCATCTTTATCACAAACTCAGCATATTAGCTCATTTATTCAGTTAAGTGATATCCCAGAAGATCATCCATTATACAAACAACTTCAATCTTTTATATCTGATAAGCAGGCTGATTCGTTTGCTTCTATCATCCAAGAAAATTCTGCAGATAAGCCAACTTATCAAAAGTTAGATGCCAGAGAACTTATACTTCTTATTGAAAACTCTCATATTCCTCGACAAGAAACCTCTGAAGAAGCTTGGGAATTAATTCAAAAATACTTGTCTGTTAATGTTTATTTTCCAGAAGAATCTCAGTTCATGAAGGTAATAAAATGGAAATACTCGAGCAATATCTAGGAAGTTCAAAATAAACTACTTCAATCAATTGATCAAACTTCAGATACTTCCATGAAAAACGGTGAATTAAATACTAAAGATATTACAGCTACTCAACCTTCAGAAGAAGTTGGTGAACCAGATGAAGTTATTGAGAAGGCTGAAGAATTTATTCGAAAATGGAAAGGCAAAGTACAAAAACCTATTATATGCTTGTTTTATATGTAATAGTCAAAACACTGTTGTAATAGTAAAAATACTGTTGTAATAGTAAAAACACTGTGTAAGAACTGTGTAAATAGTAAAAATACTGTCCACAGGACCCACATAACACTGCGCAAGATTCATTTTGTTTTCTATTTAAACGCCTCATTCTTTAGAAGAAGAGGCAGAAATTCCCTTCCCCATCTTTCTCTAAACTCTCTCCCTTCTCTCTAAACTTTCCCTTTGTAATATATTCCAAATAAATAAGAAGGCACTAGCCATCGGTTTGTACTATTCCGGCCTTGCATCCGGCCACTATTAATTAAGGTACATACTTTCTTTCTTTTACAACTTTTTATACAAACTTCTTCTATATTAGCTGTGACTATGTCTGGATAAATTAAACTTCTCATGTCTATGTTATTATCTAACTCCTAGTATTAGATAATTATGAAAAATCCAGACTTGTCAAAATATAAAAAAATATTTTTTGTAACTTTTAACTTGGTTCCAAAATGGTGATACTGTCAGATCTAGTATATTTTATCTTGACTCTGTCTCAGTGACTCCGGCTAGTAAGTTGTGCCTTTAATAGTGATACGGGAATGACTATGAAAACACGAAATTACACTCTAAATCAGTCCACTAATCTTAAGGATTTGAGGACTAAGATGGAGACCACACTCGAATTCGCTACCAACAACAAAAATGCAAGATACAAGGGTGTATTTCAACACCAAAACTGCTATAAAACGTGATGAATAATATCAACAACAATAACACAAGTTTTGGATTCAATAAATGACCCAAAACAGTCCACTACACAACATAACAACAACAAAAGTAAAGGATAGATAGTGAGACCAAGATTATTACAAGATTAAGAACTAAAGAGTGTATTAAACTCAAAAACCCCCAATGAATGTAATAATCAAAACCACACTCTTACGGTGACCGCCAAGGGAATCAACTCACCTCAAGATCCACCGTTTCCAAGCAAAGAACAATGTTAGCTTTTCCAAGCCCTATGCTAGAACTATACTAAGTTGGTCTACTCTCAAGAGAGAGGATTTTAAGTGTTTCAATATTTCATCTTTTATAAACTAAAGAGAAAAGACCGGATTCAATAAATGACCCAAAACAGTCCACTGCACAAGATAACAACAACAAAAGTAAAAGATAGATAGTGAGACCAAGATTATTACAAGATTAAGAACTAAAAAGTATATTAAACTCAAAAAACCCTAATAAATGTAATAATCAAAACCACACTCTTACGGTGACCGCAAAGGGAATCTACTCACCTCAAGATCCACCGTTTCCAAGAAAAGAACAATGTTAGCTTTTCCAAGCCCTATACTAGAACTACACTAAGTTGGTC
>NC_061118.1:150330686-150352842 GCF_002878395.1 Capsicum annuum
GGAGGAGAGGTGGGGTGTAGAAAAAGTTTAATTACCTTTGTCCAATCTGTTTCTATGAGTACAGGTATATAGTGATGATGATAATCTAATTTTCAGGTTTTGTTTTCGCGATTTTAAGGGTAATTTGGACCTTTACCTCACCCAAGGTCCATCCATAACATAAGATTCATGCCCCAAAAGCATAAGACACGATATAATTCAGTTTTCCTCTCAAAACAAAACCCTAACTCCTTCCCCAAAGATCAAGAAATTCATCCCTAAGATCAAAAATTCCAAGAAAAGGATCAAAGCCTAGGTTCCATTCTTCTAACTACGAAATCTAAGGTACGTGGGGTTTATCCTAAAACTACATGGGCTTGTTGAAATATTCTGAGTTAAAGGTTATAAAGCATGAATTTAGAAAGGGGTTTTGAAATACATGATTTTAATTATGCTTTCTGAATGTTTTAGTGATATTGTGTTTTGATCTTTCGGCCTTTCCCCCCTTAAATTGATTTACATGTATATATATGTATGAAAATTGAGATTTAAAGATTGTTGAGAGTACAAATTACGAAATCCCTCTCTGGTGTTGAATTAAGGTTTATGATCTTTTCGGAAAAGAGTTGAAATGCATGTTTTATGGTTCGAAAGTAGTTTTCTCAATGTCATAGTATTTGAACATGATTTAGAGATGATGAGAGGGTGATTTCTTGATATAATTACATTTTGTGTTAAAGAGAAAGCATTGCTTGTGAATGAGAAAAGAATTGCTTGTGAATGAGAACTTTGACATGACCACCTTGTAGTATTGAAATGTTTATCAAGAAAGTTGCTTGCATGGTTTTACATGATTTATAAGAGAGGATTCTTTGATTTGATTCATTGATATGGTGGTCCCAAACCTTGTGTTTTAAAAACAAAGATTTTAATATGTTATTAATGGCTCTGAGATGCGACTTGCAAGTTAATGGTATGACGATACCATATTGTACGTATGCCATAACAGAGTTAGAGTTTTCATAGTTTGTACAGAGAATACATGTTTTAAAGAGTTAAAAATGGGCTTAAAGAGGGTTAGGTGGTTACCCGAAGAAGCCTTGAGTTCAAGTGACTCTTAGCCTAAAACCGTATTTTGCCGATTCGGGTATATTATTATTGTACGCTGGCGACGGTCCTGTGGCATAGTAGAGACAGAGACTCCGACCCTTGCGGCAAACTTGGGTTGGGGGCTTGGCTGCCGAGTTAATGACAGATTCCATATAGCCCGTGGAATCTCAGAGTTGTAGGGTATACCACCTAGCACAAAATTAAAACAAAGAGTGTCACAGAGTTCAAATGATTTTACAGAGTCTTTTAAATATGCCTATGTGATTCTTACCATATGATATATATTTATGAACTATTTTAAATTGCTCTCATATATGTTGTATATAAATTACTATTTTGGATTTGCTCTGCGTACCAGTACAATTGTATTGGCCCCCTACCTCTCAGGGTCTGAGGCTCAATCTAGAGGTCCGGATAAGCAGTAGAAGTTTCAGACAGAAGAGACGTGTCCAGTGGTTAGCCTTTTTTATTCCAAAAGGCCTGTTTATTTCAGATTTATGTTAGCTATTCAGATTTGGGTCTGCTGGGGGCCTTGTCCCAGTTTTCAGACAATTATCATTTTATCATGTAGCAGAGATTTCACAGACTGGTTCAGATATTGTTTAGTTGTTGTTGGGTTTTACTTTCTATTTTTAAATTGAATTCAGAATGACCATGATTCCGTATTATACTTCATTCCGCATCTTCTTTTATTGTATGAACGTTATGCATGACTACCAGATAGAGAGGGGCGTCCGAGCCTTCATGGTTCGGGATGCTCGTCACGGCCAGGGCCTCGGTTTGGATCGTGACAGCCTGCCTGTTAGCTAGTTGTGGAATAGTAATATTTAGGAAGTAGAAGTATCAATAAAGAAGATTCTTTTTCAACCATTCTAAGGAGAGTCTTCAAAAGAACCAGATGGTTTAACAAAAACTTAGTAAAAATGGAAGGAAACTCTGTCCAAATTGCTATTCTGATAGGGGGCTAACTGTGAATTTTTCTATCAGTTTCAGTAAAACATTAATGTAAGTATCCTATGCAAAGGGTCAATATGCAGGAGATGGCATCTGATTAACTGCCAATGCTGGTCCACCAAGATTTTCATGTTAAGGCAGTCAGAGTGTTGATCAAGGAACCTAACATGTTTCAACTCTTTCTACGAAGCAGATGCACAAGCGTAACAGGCAACGTGTCAGTTCATTGCAAGTAGAAGCTGATTTATAAAGAGGCAACAAGTCCACTGACTCTGAGTAGAGTTACACAATGTTGAAAGCCCATATATATATGAGGAAGATTAATAGTTATGGAAAAGTCTGTGTACACACATCCACATACTGAGTAACTAAACAACAACAGCTACTGTATATATACTGCTTCTCCACTGAAATTCATGTAGGCCTGAGGCTTCGCCAATTCAACAGGTACCTCTCCCATAGAACCTGCACCGAGCACATCAAATAGAACCCTACAAAGCTCAACATTGGTAAGTAAAACAATAACTACAACAAGCAGATTCAAATAACTACCATTCCCAATCAACACTTTCGACTGTATTGTGTTTAACAAGATTCCCTCCTCTTGAGAAACTCTAACAATCATCTCAAAACCTACCTAAGTTGACAAAACCCCACAACCAAAAAACACTTATTTATACACAACAAATTGAACTTTGAAAGGAAAAACAAAAACTAAGGTTTGGGGTACATGTAAAATTACATTGTGTCGAGTTCCGTGATACTTGTTTCCAGGATTTCCCAATCCAACAAACAACCAAGGAGTGTACTCAACCTTAACCCCATTAGGGTTTGGAAGAGAAGCTGACACTCTAATCATTACTGGGGCTAAAGGCTTTTGATAACAAGGGATTCTTGAATAAGATATACTGAAAGTTTTTGGGGCAGATATTGCATGCAACATTGACCTAATAAAAATAAAAAATGGTAAAACATGATATCATAACTTGGGGAAGAAAGGGAAATAAAATACTAGGAATCCTTAACATACCTTAAGTGGATTGTTTAAGGTAGGAGGAAGTAAGGAAGAAGAATATGAGAAAATGATTGGAGCTAAGAAGAAGCGTTGTTAGGCAGAGTGAATTTGCCCGCCAGTGACACCACCATTTATGCTTCTTCACAGCTTTGGATAGACATGATATTTTAAGGATACTATATAAGTACTCCTCCCAAAAAAATAACTATCATTCAAATTATGTCATTATATTTATTACTAGTGTGCCCGTTCTATGCACGGGCGAAGATATGTTTGCAGGTAAAACAGTTATGTTTCATAACTGGATCCACTATGAATTTTTTATCAATAATCCACTCGAATGTGTGTAATGGTGTTTCATATCTTAAAGTTGTTTGTACTATGCGTGCACCCATTATCAAATGTGTATGAAACAACTGAAACATATCTTGATAAAAGGGGATATATGTCATTTATTTGACTGCATAGTAGATTAAATAATCCACAGGTCTGTAAGGGACAGCACCACCAAAAGAAACTTCTCGGTCCACATCTTCGGTGTTTTATCAGAATTTTGGTTGAATTGGTCACAATAAAATCCATTGCAAGTGTTAATCTGTCGTTATCACAGCACACACAGAAAGTTAATTACCTTAGTGGATATGACAAATTGTCAAAAATGTTTAGTAGTCTATAGAGGTTCTCAAGGTGCTTAAAGACAAGGTGAGATACAAGAAACTCATAGTGGGGGCAGTGGGGGGAATCTGGATGCTGACACATAACCCATGGCCCTCTTGTATCCAAGGATGTAGCCATCGATGCTGCCCAGTTGACGTAAGGTTTGGAATGAGTACCATAATGAGACTCAACATCACCATTGCCATACTCATTTTCCATCTACTCAAACAATAACGAAAAGCGAGTAATATCAGACTCGTTTCTTAGTAGTCCGAATATAGTAAATCACAATCAAAAGCTAACCTGAGACAAGATAACTGGCACACCCTGAGATGCGTAAAGATTTTCTTGCTTGAGCATGTCAACAATTTTGGCCGTAAATCATTTCATTTGAGCCCGCAACAGGAGTCCACATGTCAATTGCCATACTCATTTTCCATCTACTCAAACAATAACGAAGAGAGAGCTTTTGTTTTTCATAGGAAAGTATAAATAACTTTAGTCAAATTATATGCTGAGGGGTAAATTTGATCTTACATATGACATATGAGACCTTTATTAAGATATGTTCTATCAATTCTATTCATATTACCATAAAACGTACCTGCAAGTTTGCAACTCATAATCCTGTATTTTTTTAGTTTATTGCCTTTGGTTGCTTGACTTCTCTCACTTTGTAAATTGTTTCTAAAGTAGAGTCAGTGAGTTACCAACTTAAGTTTATGCTTATAAAACAAATAATTTCTAGAACTTACCTCCAATAGTCAATGTAATTTTTTGCCTTCTTTCCTGAGACAACAATGCTCGTTGGGGATACTTCTCTTCCAGATACTGCCCAAGAAATCTTCTCATCACCAACAACATAGTAATGATAAAATTTACACGCTCAAATGGCAGAGTACAAGAAAACCCTACCATTATGATAGCAAAAGAGTTGGCAATTACTGCATCTCCATCAACTAGCGTGGGCACGTATGCAAGGGGATTCAACTTTAAGTATTCTATTACACTCATTACAAAGGCAAAAAATAAGAACCAAATTTCAAAAAAATTCTTCAATAATTTGTCTAACAGCCCCAAACCTAATTTCTCATCTTTGATCCTAATTGATTACAATCCGCTGCTCCATATAACGGTCTAACTAACACAGGCACACACTCCCCCCAATAGTATTTGCTTAGATCATATACAAATATAGTTGATATAATATTTTCTACTTTGCATTATCTAACACAAGAAAATACGAGAAAAAACACTTGTTTTTCAAGAAAACACTTTCCATCATATCAAACACATCCCAAGTATAATTTCCTTGTAACTTGTTACAATAAAAAACTTTCAACTGTTCAAAAACTTACAAAGATGGAAACAGTAAGTAATCACATATTTTTGGTAATTGGTAAGTAATAACAAAAGGAAAAAAGTAAGTAGATATGTGGAAATAAAATAGTTGTGAGCAGTTTTTTTGGTAAGTAATAATATAAAATGCAAAAAGTCAGTAGAGACGTGAAAATAAAATAGTAGTGACTAGATTTTTTTTGGTAAGTAATAATAAAAGGCAAAAAGTAAGTAGAGCAAAATAGTAGTGAGCTATTTTTTTGGTAAGTAATTATGAAAGGCAAAAAGTTAATAGAGACGTGGAAACAAAATAGTAGTGACTAGATTTTTTTGTGGTAAGTAATAATAAAAAGCAAAAAGTAAGTAGACATGTCACATATGGAAACAAAATAGTAGTAAGGCAAAAAGTAAGTAAACAGTTTTTTAAGTAAAAGTAGATATGTGGAAACAATAGTCTTTTTCAGATTCTATCTATTAAACTGAAAAAAAAGAATCCAATGTCAAATTAGATTATTTCAATTATTTGGTCCATCGATCTAGAAATCTGCAAAGTTGCATTTGTGCATTAACAGCTAAAATGAAAGATAAGTGTTAATAATGATACTCCACTACATTACTAAAATATGAACTTTCGTATGGAACTCATGTCTGAGCTAATGGCAATCCATGCATCTCACATTCAGACTTCAGAATCTCTAGAACTTCAAGTAATGCGGCTTGGTAGCTCAAATCACATACCTGATAAAAATATCCCATTTATCATGCTGAAAAAATTTATTCAAAAATACATTAGTTTGCAAGTTCAGACCAATTACCTTGGCATCCTGAAAGGTTGAAACTTCAGAAGTTGAGAGATCAACAGCCTATTAAGAAGTAAGAAGTTTGGGAGAATTTAAAAAAAACTGGACCTTTGCTATATTTACCAAAGTATGTACAAACAAGCAATTGAACAAAAACAAGACTCATGCATACCAAAAACAAACACGAAAGATCATGATAAATAGAATGCATCTTAGAGACAATCTGACCCTTAAACAAGAGCAGTAATGAGGATTAAATAAAGGACAAAAACATCAAATGATAAGAGAAACTAACAAAGTGAAAGATATAGGCAACGACTAATAGCGGAGCACATAGTATTTTAGATCTTATGAAATTGCAACTTAACTGTTATCGTTTCATTCTCAGGGAAAAAGAACTTTACTATGTAACTTCTATATTAATATTCATTCGTTTAGGGATTGATGTTTCAGCTTGAAGTACCGTGAACAATATTTTTATACATAAAGAACATAAAGATATAGTAACAGTTTCAAAGCATATATGCACAAATTATATACTTAACACTGAATAAACACATGCATACATAGTTCCACTACTTAGCTAAGTAGGTAACAAAATAAATTAGCGGGAAAGAGGGAATAGATAGATTCCGAGAGACAAAAGAACACAAACCTTAAGGGCTTCGCACATACTTTCAAGCTAAGTTAAAAAAAGGGGCTGCCTGGTGCACTAAAGCTACCGCTATTCACGGTGTCCGGGGAAGGACCCACCACAAGGGTGTATCGTACGCAGTCTTACCTTGCATTTCTGCTAGAGGCTGTTTTTAAGGCTTGAACCCATGACCTCCTGGTCATATGACAGCAACTTTACTAGTCACTCCAAGGCTCCCCTTCACTTTCAAGTTAAGTTGAAGGTTTTAAATACTTAGTTGGGTAAGTGCAATGATCTACACATATTTCTTGTTTTCAACTTGCTTTTTATAGGTTAGTGATTTGGTCAAATATTCTAATCTTGATTGTCTCAGTAGGATTCTGGTTATTTGGAGCAATTTTATAGAGTAGGGATATAGAAATTGATGGCTAAAATTGGATTAAGATTGAAAGCTTTGTTGATAAAACTCTTGAATTCTACAACGGTCATAGAATCCACACTCAAATGGATAACAAGCATGGTTCCGCAATATTCCAAATATAGAAAGTTGGCATCTATCACCAACCAAGGAGTAGAAGGTTCAAAAGAGCCATCCGAATGTAAAGACCATTCTTAGCTGTCTGAAATAAGAAAACCTTAGATCCCCATCCACATCGACAGTAATCTACAGAGAATCATTAAAGGAATTTAAAGAGCATAATTTTGGTATGAGAAGAAATGGAATCACATGCCAAACTATATAATAGAATTTAACCTAATCAAGTCTTGGCAAAGGATGCATCACTACTGCATGTTTCTGCATAGCATTTAAGAGACTCAGATCCACAATATACTTCCCTCGAGACTCTTCATACAAATCGACCCTCTCTCCAAATCTTTCTCTTTGAATATGAGTTTGATACACCACATCAAATTTAGAAGCAACCTCCAATAAATCATCACTTTCTTCCCAGTGAACCCTCATTGATGTCAAATAATCCTTGATGTCATCCTAAAATGAATCCTTAACAATTAGTCTGTTATTAAACAAAAATAACATTGTGTAATTACATTTGAGTTTAAAGAACAAAAGTTTATTAAATTGAATGAGAGGTAATGCTAATTACCAGCTCAAGACAATCAAAATTTCATCTTTTCTCATACCTTCATTTTAACCACATCAGGGGATACAAAGTAAATTTTCACATCTTGGTACTTCGCAAACAAGTGAGCAACTGAATGAATTTTCCTCCCATAAGCTAGATCACTAATAACAACAACTTTTATACCATCAAGTTTTCCTATTTCTCATTCAATGGTGTACACATCTAGAAGGTCCTGTTTCAGAATAAATGAGGACAGTTTTGTTGCTGCAGTCAGACAAGAAAAAAAAGACCAAGAAGACTATGTATATGCCATTGATATGTTCTGTTACAGTCAGACAACAAATGCATGCCCAGATAAACATCACATGTACTCTATTATGTAGTTTCATCCAGTTAAGTCTCTATATGCTATTCAGAGTTTGTTATGAATTATAACGAAAGGCGAATATTCTAAACACATTACAGTGATATTTACATAGTTAAGACTTAAGAACTAAGTTATTAGTGAGCTCCAGAAACTCAGCTGTAATGCATTATCCAAACAAGTTACTATTCCTAGTCTATATCTATTAAAAGGGAAAGGATAGAACAATATCCCCACCGAAGCTTAGAATGAAGGGAAAAAACTTACCATGAAGCAACTTAACTTTCCCCGTTCGATCAATTTCAACAGGATATTTAAGAAGGTGGCCTCTAATTTCAGTGACTTTATCAGTTGTGTACTGTAGCCAGTTGTGTTCACCAAATACTCTCATCCGTCTCACACATTCAAGACTCTCTGGATGCTCAAAAAATTGCTCTATAGTTGTCGTGTGCTCTGTCCACAGTGACATTCTATATCCGTATTTCTGCAGTCGAAATGCGATAGCAACTTAGTCACATATTTTTACTATTTGAAAAGAAATGCATTGTAAGAATGGTCTGAATATCAGTTTATTGCATCAATCCGAAGCAGATATTGTTGGACATCTAACTTTCAAGATAAACTTTGAGATATTCACTCAGTAAAATGGAAAAAAACAATTTGGAAATCATTCTTCTTTAGTATAGTGAAAAAGAACCATTAACACCAAGACAATTGTTTTTCATCTCTAACTATTTGAATTTCCAGATTACTGATGCAAAAACACCACTTACTACATTTACACGTCTACAAGTTATCATCAGTGAACTGGTGGAACTCTACTAAACAAACTCTCTACAAAATCTAAACTTAGCTTTTCTATAACTACACTGCCTAACGACGACAAACAGGAAAAGTGGTTAATTCCTTTTTTTCTCTGAACAAAAAAGTAATCGTAAAAATTTTAAAAAATAAAAAACCTTTCAAATTGAGCGGTTTTCGGACAAGAAATGCACATGAACTCCTCCAATACGACTAGAGCTTCAACTTTTTTGACTCCTTTCCACTTCCTGCCTGGCAATTCATCAATAAAAATAAAGTGATTAAACTAAAAATTAGCTCTAAAAACTATTGTTACCTTTAGGAAAAGTAAAACAACAACAATTACAGAGGTTTAACTTTAATTTAAGATATCAAAAACAAAACTAATTACAGATCCTAATATAAAAAGATCAAAACTTTAATTAATTAGTATCGCAGAACAAGAAGATATCCAAAGGATAATTGAATTAGTTAGTACCATAACATTATTAACTACAGATCTAGAGAAAATAGATTAAAACTTGAATTAATTAATTTGTATAATAGAACAATAATAATAACATATTTGAAATAAAAGGATTAAGGCTTGAAATAGTTAGCATCATGTATCATATATATAACAAACATCAAGTGAAAACTTGCTCGAAAACTTGCTCCACCATCAAAGATGCACTTACCAAAAATAAATCATGATGGACTAATGAAAATTGAGATTAAGAACATGAATTTTGCATGAAGCTTGTGTTTTGGTGTCAAGGTGCGTAGGAAATACGATGGAAAAAAGGGAAAACAGAAAAAATGGAGATGAAAGAAGATTTTAGGAAAGTAAAACAGTAGAGGCAAAAGACACGGTAAAGTGTCATTGATTGGAGGTTTTAGTTACCAAAATACCCTTACTGTTGGTGTTGTTGATGAAAATATCCTCAAATAAGACAAAATAGTAGTAACCAAAGTCTTCATTTATATAAAAGAGTAAAATATAATCATTATTATTTTTAAAAAATGTATAAATTTCAGTAACTAAAAATATATTAGTGAAATTACTTTTAACCTTGTAAGAGTAAGGAATTTATTAAGGAGTGTGTCCAATTCAAATGGAGTAAATAAAAAAGCTTGGAAGGTTTATTCAACTATTTTACATTGAGTCCACTTGATTCATTGATATTTTAGACAATACTTCCTCAATATTAATAAATGAATTGTTTAGATATTGTTGATATTTAAGGTAATTTAATTGTTTCAATAATAATGTTGAAATTTTCATTTATTCTTATACTTCATTTTTGTATTTCTTATATCACGAATTTAAGAAATTTAATTGTTCCTATTTATTTGTTGTTTTGAATTAGTTTTTTTAAAAGTCAGTATTGGAAGCAATTGTCATGATAATTGTTTGGAGTTTTTAAGTGTTGTTTGCTAATAACTAAAAATGACAAAAATAAGAAATAATATCTAATTTATATCTTAATTTCTCTTTATTATAGATATACAATACCTCGACAATTAACTTGTTATCGAACAGAGGAAGTCCTCAAAATTAGTGATCAATAATTAGAAAAGTGACCAGTAAATGCATTATTTTTTTATAGACGAAAAATATATACAGGCCCCTCAACTATTCGACTTTTTCCGTATACGCACCTCAATTAGGTCATGTATCTATTGAACTCTTTACTCCTTCACAAATGATTTCAATTGAGCCCAATTTGCTGACGTGACAAAAATTTAAACTGCGTGTAATACAAACGCCAATGATGTGGCAAAGTGGCAAATTAAATAACGACATGTGGCATTTTAATTTAAATAATTATAAAAATAATATTTTAATATAATTAAATTTAAATTAAAAAAAAACATTAATATCCCCCACTACAACCCTACCCAATCCTAACCCCCCCTCCCCCTTCTCTTACAAACAATATTCATCTTCCCTATCTTCACTTCACTCCTTTATTTCTCCACCAAAACAATACCCAACAATAATTTCAAATGAATTAATGTTTTGGGGTATTTGGAAAAAGCTAGATTCCGTTGGATATGGACCATATACCATGGCAGGCACTGGTATTTGTTGATCTTCAAACAAACTCACCCAGTGAACCTCTACCGTTCTCCCTTTGCAAATTGAGTTACCTTAAATTTCTTGATATGTCTTGTAACAAAATCACGATGACCAACAGAACCCATTCATAATCTCCAATGAGGTTTCAATCGTGAATGGGGTTGGGTCGCTATTTTTACTTCGACGAAGCTCCGACGAGCTCGGCGATGGAGAAAATTGAAGAAAAATGGGTCAAATTTTTGACCTCATCGATCCTTTTCTCTCTCCCTCTCTCCTTTTTTTCTTTTATATCTCTCGCATCTTTCTCCTCCATTCACTGTTTCTCCATCGATTATCTCTTCCTCGCACCTTCTTTCTTTCTTTCTATTCTCTCAGTTTCTCCACCGTTTTCTCTGAATTTTTGTTTTTCTACTCCTTTGCTACTGTTTTTTTCCCTTCATCCTCCCTGATTCTTCTGTGTGTATTGTATATGTGTAGCTGCGTGTGTTGTGAGTTGTTCAGGTTCTGTGAGCTATGTGCATATATGGACTATGTATTTTGTGATGTGTATGTAGATATCAATTCTGTGTGTGTGCTGTGTAGAAGAGAAAATTTGTGTGTGTTACGTGTGTTAAGTGTGTTTCAATGGTGAGGAATGTGCACGTGTAGAAGGTAGAAGATGATAGCTTTTTTTTAATTACTTTTATTTGTATTTAAAAATTCTTTTTATGTTTTTTTTTATTGGTTGGAATTTTTTATGTATAATTTTTTTAATTAATTATGGTTTCTCACTCTCTCAAATGAGAGTGTATTACACATTATGCCCCGCTATGTCAGCGCCACATCAGCGATTGGGCTCAATTGACACGTTTTGTGAAGAAGTAAAAGTCGAAGAGTTGAGGGCTTGTATATGTATTCAGTCTTTTTTATACATGGCATTGCATTATATGCATGGATGGACAAAATAGAAAGTGACATTAATCATGGAACAAAAATAGATAAAATGCTTTTTATATTTATGCACAATTTGAATAGGACTGCGCACATAGGAGGTAGCGGTATGGACTGCGTACATTTTACCCCAGACCCCACTTGGTGGAATACACTGGATTTGTTGTTGTTGTTGTTGTTCTTATTGTTGTTGAATAGGGAAAACAATCCTACAAAAATTCACATATAATCAATGTGTAGAGACATTTGTAGAATATCTATCTCCTAATTCTTTGAGAAAAGTCCTTTAAAAAAAAATATGAAACTTATTTCGTGAATAAGGAAAAATCTAAATCATTTTTAGACATACTTGTGGGCAACGAAATTTTATTAAATTGAAATACGTACGAAATTCGGATTATGGTAAATTCAAAATAGATTAGTCCCAAATAAATATTGCGGATTAATATAATTGTATTAATTATTTAAGTCCAAACATGTATGGATTCAATTAAAGTCCAATTTTTATTGGGCTAGCCCATTAATTTGGGCTACAAATGATGAGCCCACTGTCACGTCCCAAAATAACCCTTAGGCGTGATTGGCTCCCGACAACACCGTTTGCCGGGAGGACCAATTTTCTATGCATTCACCATATCTATAAATACTGAGATGAAAACATACACAACACTATGTGCACAAAATAATTATTAACGCAGGATCATTATCGAACAAGACATCGCATAGCGATATATGAAAGCTACAATAGTTTAGATAACAAATCTCTAACCCAAATCCCACACTGAGTTCATGGAACATCAAACCAGAATTACATGAGTTCAACTTTTGGGCATACAAACTCAACGAATGGAAACATAAGCTAAAATAACGAGAGATGAATGACAGCCTTCACGAATAATGTGAAGGCTCACCTTAGAGATAGAATCCACACGTAAATACAGTCAGCCACGAGCCCCTCTCTCTGTAACTGTATCTGCACGTATGCATGTAAAGAGTGAGCTATATAAATATAACCCAGTAAGATCCTCGACTCGCTACTTTAATACCCCTAGAACAAGTGTTAGAAAATACAAAGCACAACAAAGATACACAAATAATATGTACATAATATCTTTCATAAAATAATATCAATAAGATTTTCAAAGAGGTTCAAAATGTTATCCTATAACAACTCAATCCACACTCACGACTTGTCATAAACGGCAGTGAAGGTGATCGGCCTAACACCCCGAAAAGTCCACGGCAGCATATATAAAGCCCCAAAAGGTCTACTACGACAGCATGTACAAGCCCCTGACATATTACGGCAGCATAGTTAATGCCCCTAACTTATTGCGACAGCATAAATGATGCCCCTAATATATTACGGCAGCATAAGTAATGCCCCTAACATATTACGACAGCATAAATAATGCCCCTAACATATTACAACACCATAGTAATGTCCCTAACATATTACGGCAGCTATGTATGCCCCTAGAGACTATAACGGCAGCGAAGAAAATATATTCAACGCCCCAACCTCACCTCACGTTTCACTCTAAACAATTCTCAACACATATTTTAAAATACATATCCATAGTTAGTCAAAAGCCACAAATTCTACCAAGTTCACGCTTGTCCTAACACATGGACTAGGTAGAAAAATATATTTTTTATAAATCAGATTTGAAAAGCAAGCATCAAAGCTTAAAGTCTCACTTAACCTGCTAAAGAAAAGTTCCACAACCTCACTATGTGTAGAATATCAACCATAAAACCTTCAATGGCTGCAATCGGAACCCGAAGTCAGGCGTCAATTAATAAACTTGCCCTTACGTAAAACTTTTGAATGATCCAAATCTGTTTATATATATATATATATATATATATATATAAATTTTCCTCGTAAGAATACAAGTTTAACAACACCCATTTACTAGGAAGGTGAAAGAGCAAAGGCAAGAAATATTTTTCCAGAGCATAAGAGAATAGATTCGGTTGAAGGCTCTAATAAGAAAACAATATCCACTCTTCAAATGCAAACTAATTGGGTCGAATCCTCTATATCAATTTTTCTTCTTACACATCAGTTTATTCCAAAAACAGAAGGAAATAAAGAAAGCTGCGCAGGTGAAGATAAAGGGATTCTCAAACCCAAAAAGATTTTTCATAATATGCAAGTCTTGAGTAAGTAACTATACATTTCTTTAATCTGTTTTACTAGAAATGGACACATAGTAACGAGAAACAAAACCCAGTTCAAGCAATAGCACAACCTAATTCTTTCTTCTTTTTATATAAATTTCCCCTAAGCAATCAATATCAACCAATATCTATTCTTAACCTGGCTGCAAACCACTACCACCAAGAAGAAAATCAACTATATATTGGTATTATTTTGTTGTCACTATTTTCAAAATTATATGTAGAAAACTATAAACAAATTCATACCTTATTGGTAAAGATGCCTGCTAACTTATGTTAGATACTCTCTACTGATATCTTTTCTTTCTCTTCTTCTCTATTATTGCTCAAATAGTGTGTAGTGTAATCTTTGTCAATTAGAAATGAAAAATGGTGGAGTGTTCTTGAGTGGAGAGTATGGTCTGTGTATTCATTGTATTGTGTGCAGGGAATGAATAAATATAGAGAAGTTTCAGTGTGTTCTTCAGGAAAAGAAAATGGAAAAAGATTTGTGGAATGGTGTGGTGTCTTTACGTGTAAATGGTGAGCCCCCCTCCTACTTTTTTTTTTATGTCCAGTGGGTATATGACAGAAAAATAAACGGTGCTTCTCTGTTATTGCTCCCCTAATCGTGAAAGACATAAGGGAGTGGGTGTGACCCTCTTCCCACTATCCCTTATAAAAAAAAGATTTGGGTCATTACACCCACTTTGTTAAGCCCAAGACATTATCATATTGTAGAGGCCCAAAGAGTGCCACGTGTCAAATGATGTTGCATGCCAAGTCAAGTGAAGGAGCCAATAGGATCATGCCACATGTCAAAATGATGCAGTAGGCCCAATGAAATCAAAGCCCATAAAAGACGCCACGTATTGGTCAAAGAAAGTCCATATTAATCATGATTCTCCCCTTTCCTCGACTATAAATAGAGGTACCATAATTCAGAAAAGGACTCCTGATAACTCTATCAAGAAGCAAGAAAAAGCTCGTGGATCAAACGCTGCAATTTCTTTAAAAAGCTCAAGTATTCAAATCAGGTTCATCAAGCCCTTGAATTCAAGCCAAAGTTAAGATCAAGTCCCTCAAATGCGAAGCCAAATTCAAGATCAAGTCCCTCAAATGCGAATCAGGGGATTCATAGAGATTGTAACACTCACGTATTGAAATTAATAAATTAATTATTGCAATATTTCTTTGTCTCGAATTATTATTTTTTGGTCTTAAAATTTTATTGCCCAACAATAATGTAAAAATTAAAATTTTAAAAGTAAATGCCAAAAATGAAGATTTTGAGTATTTCCATTGTTTTGCCATGTGCATTATACATTAGCAGAGTATGTTATACAAAGAAAGTTGTTAAAACTTCAATAAGCTGCAATTTGGTTGCCTCTCTTTGAATAGAATAACAACAAAGATCCTGCATGGTGCATGAACTTAATAACAATCAAGTCTATTTCTGTGTGCCAGGAGAGGATATTGAGGATGCAACACCTCTTAAAGTTCAAGGGCAATCATCTGGATCAATACCAGGGTCGGCTCAATAAGGTAATTAAAAAGGCAATTGCCTTAGGCCCCCATATTTGGGCCCCCTCATTTTGTTATAATTATGAAGTAGATTTAAAATAAAAAATTATTTTAAAGATAAGGATTTTTGGAGGAGAAATATCTTTTTTTTTTTAATTAACACTTGGGCATAATATACAAAATGAATTAATAAAATTGTTGGCAAGTGAAATGAAGGATAAAATTATTGAAAAAATTAGAAAAACAAAGTATTTCTCCATTATACCAGATACAAGTCATCAAGAGCAAATGTCTTTTATATTACGGAGTGTGGATATTTCAACAACTCCAATAAAAATTGTCGAATATTTTTTAGAATTCTTGAAAGTGGATGATACAAGTGGAAAAGGTTTTTTTGAAGTTACTTTAGATGAAATAAAATGTATTGGATTTGATGTTGATAACTTAAGAGGACAAGGATATGATAACAGATCTAATATGAAGGGAAAACATCAAGGAGTGCAAAAAAGACTTCTTGATATAAATCCTAGATCATTTTATACACCATGTGGTTGTCATAATCTAAATTTAGTAATATGTGATATGACTAATTCTTGAATCATTCTTTGGAGTGGTACAACACATATATTTACTATTTTCTTCTTCCACTCAGCGATGAAAAATTTTAAAAGATAGTGTATCCGGTTTAACTCTTAAATCATTGTTACAAACACGTTGGAAAAGTCGTATGGAGAGTATTAAAGTAATAAGATTTCAAACTCCACAAATAAGAGATGCTTTATTGAAATTAGTGGAAGTTAGTGATGATCCAAAAACTAAAAGTGAAGCTAATTGCTTAGCAATTTATGAGCTTGAAAATTTTGAATTTTTATTAGGTATGACTATTTGGTATGATGTACTATTTGCTATTAATTCAATTAGCAAAAGTTTACAATCAAAAGATATGCATATTGATGTTGCCATAGATCAATTAAGAGGTCTTGTTTCTTTTTTCAAAAAATATAGAGAAGAAGGATTGATAAATGCTATGATTGAAGCTAAGGAAATTGCATTAGAGATGAATATAGAACCTGAATTTTGTAGTAAACGTGCAATCTATAGAAAGAAACAATTTGATGAGAATGTCGATAACGAAATAGAATCTTTTAGAGTTGATTACTTCTTATATATAGTAGACCAAGCCATTTCTTCACTTCAAAATAGATTTGAACAATTTGAAGCATATGAAAGTATTTTTGGTTTTTTATTTAATGAAAAAAAATTGCGATCATTAGATGACGAGAATTAAAAAAAATATTGTCTTAATCTTGAATGTTCCTTAAAACATAATACTCACTCTGATATTGACGGTATAGACTTATATTCCGAATTAAAATTTTTGAGGGAAATCATACAAGTAGAAGATAATACTCTAATCGAGATACTCAATCAAATAAAACGACTTGATTCTTTTCCAAATGCTTATATTGCTTATAGAATAATGTTAACAATTCCTGTAACAGTCGCTTCAGCGGAAAGAAGCTTTTCAAAATTAAAAATTATAAAATTTTATTTAAGATCAACAATGTCTCAAGAATGATTAAGTGGATTGACTATATTATCTATTGAAAAAGAATTGTTAGAAGAAATCGATTATTAAAAAATTATTAACAACTTTACATCTCAAAAAGCTAGAAAAATAGATTTTAAATAAAAAATATAAATTTTTAATTCTAATTTAAGGCCTCCGATTTTAATTTGGCCTTAGGCCCCCAATACGCTTGAGCCGTCCCTGATCAAGCCCCCAATACGCTTGAGCCGTCCCTGATCAATACCTGTCATAAATGCTTTCAATTATATATATCTTGAATTTCAGTTATCCAATTTTACCTTGCCAAATAATTCTGTAACTTCAGACAAAATTGATCAACTGCTGAGATCAATTCACCTTCCCTTTCCTTTTATACACAATGAGAAAACCCTAATCCTATTTTCTCTAAAATCAACCGACGATTGCAGCCGTCCCGTCATCCGTATGCCGCCGCCGGAAGCGATAGCCAGTCGGCCGTCGACCCGACACCCCCTTTCTTCATTTCTCCATCCCTCACATGCAACATCATCATCTTCGCCGCCAGTCAATGCCGCTGCCTCGAACCAGTCGCCGCCACCTGTCAAGGAACCTCTCCGGTAGATCCGCCAACCCCATCTCCATTTTCTCTATTTCTCCAGCGAGAAACACCGGCAGCACCACTGAAATAGTCAAAACCGCCAGTGATCCTACAATAACAACCAACGTTTCCTGTCCCTCTTCCATGCACCGTCGATGGTGATCCCACGACCGGTGAAACTATGTCACCGGTTATTCTCCAACACCAACATTCGTAGGACCTTCCACCGATGAATTCCATCCATCTCGCTGCCTCTGATCCTCGGCCGGAGAAATCCAAGTTCACGACGGATTCTCGGTATCTCTCTCCGGTTTGTTCTTTGTTTGAATTTATATCAATTTAATATTATCATCTTCTACTCCTGTTTTCTTTGACAGATTATTAGATGTGACATTAGTGAAATTCGATGTTTGAATTTTGATTCTATATCGTGTTTGTTTGCCTTTTAATTAACATAAGTAAAAAAATTCCTAATTTTTGCGGTCTTTTTTTAAACTGTAACTTCTTAAATGCTGCATGTCGATTTGCGTTAATATTAGTCTGGGATACATGGAAGTTTTTTGTATGGCCTCTTCTATGCTAAGATACAATTCCAAGACATGTACTTATTCTAGCTTTTTTCGAATGTCGACAAGACATTAAGTGGTCGTTTGGTACAAAGAGATGTTATCCATGGATTAACAATAGAGGGATTAGCAATGCAGGGATTAGTAATGCAGGGATTAGTAATACAGAGATTATTTTTTATCAAGTGTTTGGTGTATTATATTAGAACATAGATATATCATGTATTGTGTTTGGATTTAAAACTCAACAAAATCTTTTTTACAACTATTCCCTCAATTTTTTTTTGGGATTTTCTACTTCATTTAACTAGTCAAATTTCTCACCCTTTGCATGATCTTACAGAGAAGTTAAAATATGAATAATAATTTTTTACTTTGCTTAGTTGAACATTTATTTTTTTCCCAAAAAATTTTGATCAAGAAAAATTCAAAACAACAAATAATTGTCATATTATACAGAAATAATTTTTAAAAATGTAAAAGCACATTATATAAGAACATCACGGATCGTTGATAATATAGTTTTAGATTTTCAAATTATATATTTGTTTGACAATAATCTTTTCTATATAAATTTTGTAAATTAAACAATTATAGAATAGCATAAATGTAGTTCTCATTCGATGCTATCAACCAATATAAGGAAGAAAATGATATTTAAGCACTTGATCAGTATACGCAAAGAAAAAAGAGGTTGCAAATTAATGTAACATAACAATCAAATTTTTAGTGATTAGATTTAAAATGGAACTAAAAGAAAAAATTTAATAAAAAGAATTGAGGGGTAGTTAAGTCATTTAATTCTCTTATCCATGTATTATTATGCCATGGATAAGCAATCCCATGGTTTCCTAGGTATAAGATAATACACCATATGGTGTATTAGTTATCCATGGATAAGAAGGGATTAAATTAAGTTGTGCAACCAAACGATGTATTAGGTTGGATCAGATTTTAATACATGGACTATTTTAAATAATACATCCTACCAAACGTGTCCTAAGTGTTTGTGATGCAGACATTAACCTATTCATATGAGTAACCTATGTGAATATAATCCAAAAGCAAGAATTTCGGAAAGCCAAATCGGCATGCTCTTTTTTCTGTCTGGAGAACACAAAGTGGTAAAAAGATTGGATCTGAATGAAAATGATATTTTTGCAGAACTCCTTTTCTTGTATACCATGGTTTTACACCTTTTTTGTTCACTGGAATCTTAATTTGCTTACAAAAAACTATCATAGAATTCAAATGTTGACTCTCTCAGTCAACACACACCCATTAACCCATTAAACCATTAACTTAAGCATGTTACTTGTTTATCTGTGTCTGATACTGGGAGCTAAAAGAATCTGCATTTACCTGCTGTTAAAGACGATAACAAAATATATTTCATCAATATATGAATGGAACATCGGAAACTGATTGACAATAACCACAAAAGATCTTCCCTAGGCCTTACATTATATTAAGAAGAAAGAGGTAAATTTGGGCCACCCCATGTTGTTATTTGACATCGGAAGATTTCGCTGAAAATCATGGGGAATAGGTGGTCCCTGAGGCATACTATGCATTCCTACTATATGTCTATCAGTAAACTATTGCATAGGTTGAGGAAATTGGATTTGGGAAGGTTGATACATCACTATATTTGCATGTCCAAGTGGCAGAAATTGTTGAGATGACCCGGAACCATAAGGTTGTGCCTGCTGGGCTGGAAGCATAGGCTGGAACTGCTAAAGATGTGGGGAAAATAGTTATCATAATGTCTCTACATTCAAAAGTCATTTATCCCTCCCCTAAGCCTCCACAACTTTACCTACAGTGACATGGATGGAATAACACCAGGAGCAGGACCATCCAGAGGAGGTATACGAGGCTTCTCAACCAATATCCATGCAAGGAAGAACAGATGAAATCAGAATATAGCTACTTTTCAATCATATTTAGTTAATTTTCCAATCAATGTTGAAATCTTGTATCCATGCGCAACCCCCTAAATTAATTTGAAGGACATGGCAAGAATTTTGAAGCCAAACCACATAGTAACATGAAACCCTTTTCTTCATCTAATAAATAGAAAGCTTAAAACGAGAATAAAGAGAGATAGGAAATAGATGACCTATCACAACGTTAGACGAGAATAGACAAAATGATAAACATCTTTACCTTATAGCTTGGGTTCAACAGCTACTGATGGCCTAAGTATCTTTTCTTCGGGTGTAAAGAAGCACATCTGTTAATGCAAAACTATGATCATGGAACTGAAACGTAAGGTATGAGTAGGTATTAGGATAACTGAAAAATACTGAGACCGGAAAGGGTTGAGCCTCACTCTTCCCTTCTGATGTTCCATGTCATACTGATATCACTACGAGAATCTAAAAGCCTGACTTGGTTATTCGCTCTATCATCTCCCCCTTAGCTTTAAGCCATCATATTAAGTTTGGGAGATCCCTTACTAAACTCTAAACTGAAGTACACTCACTACACTCTGGGATCCGGAAAACAACTATACACGTATATCATGGCACTTAACCTGAATGACTACACCTAAAAGTGGAAAACCCACTGTTAATACTACCTTTTGAGATACACTTTATCATTCTATAGACGCAGTAGTCATCATATAATACTTGCATACTTACTAACTTCGGGTCTTCATGGGTATCCCCATAGTTGGAGTGCACACCCTCTAGTGCTTTAACTCTTATTTCTATTAGTTCAACCTTCAAGAACTCAAACTTAGAATCTAGCACTCAACATGGATATCACCAAGCCTTCAATGAATCATAATACTTCCGACATAGGCTACCAATACCGCGACTCCAAACTTACATCTCTCTACTATGAGAATCAAGATCATATAAAAAGGCTCAACACTATCAATCTAAACTCCTTAACTTGGCTATTTAGAACACCATATACCATTTAACCAGTCTTTCTCCACCTAGCAACTCAACGGTACCACTCGTCACACAAAACGTGTAATAGTCTTAGAAAATACCGCGACCTCAGATCACCTTGGGCATACTTCTACATTATATATGCGACATCATACTTCACTACGAATCAAATAAACTTAAGCTCTTGCATACTTCCATAAAACTAGTATCATTAACCAAGAAACCATCACATCCACCTTCATGGACATCAATTGTTTAAAACTTAATGTCTAGTGCTAAACATGATTTTACAACCCAACCTTACGCATGATTCTCACTTGGATACCATGAAATAGACATCAAGAAACACTAGTACACTAGAACTTCCAAACAATAAATAATTGATCTTGACCTTACGGTCTTCCTTATCATAACTCATTAGCATGTACTATTTTAACACATCAAGCCTACTAATTTTTTCCCACAAAACATACATCATTAATCTCATGCCACTATTGTTACCACCATATTCTACATTAAATTCAAGCATATAGTCCTGTACCAATCATCTACCACTACTGTAATATGCAACATAATATGCTAGTCCATAAAATTTGGGACATACTATACAAACGCCTAAAAAATCACTACATACCTTCTCATAAGTAGTACTAGTTTACAATTACCAACGAAAAGAAGGTCAAGGAGTAAAGTTACATGATAGACATGATCAACCTTAATCTTATATTATAACCCCATACAATCTTTTCTACTTATACGAATTTCTCAGCTCATACTTACTTACCCAAACATACATTTAGACTACCATCAAATTCTACAAACAACCATGAGTTTATACTTACAACTTACTGGCTAATACAGCCATTTTCACACTTCAAGAAATTGAGAAATCACCCTAACTAACAACTCCTTCTCTACCTTCTACTAAACTAACACATAAGGAAAAATCACCTCTTTACCAACTCAATCTCATGCAAACAAATTCAGCTGTAAATATATATATATATATATTAAACCAGCACAAGAACAACAAGTTGCTAGTGAATCGAAATAGGCCTCACACGGCTTCACTAGACTTTGATTTTGTATTTTGAACAAGAAAATGAGATGAATGACAA
>NC_061118.1:150355842-150414900 GCF_002878395.1 Capsicum annuum
GGGCTTCACTAGACTTTATTTTTTTCAACAACACCTTGATGACAAGATTACATAAGATAGAAATTTAATACGCAATATCCAATGAACTAAGAATACACATCTTACTCTGTATAAATAAAATCAGAGTCAAAAACTTCCTCCACGGACTACCATACCATCCACACATGCTACTAGTTACCACATTAGTCTATCACGAAAAGGGTTTATTTAACTAAAATATTCATTTACACAAAAGTCACCCTTGCTCTGACATTCTAACTTTGTGACTTCACATCTCCAACTTCTTGGTCTAATTTCACTACCAATAGGTCATGACAACAATACTTTAACGCATACTACTATTCAGGTGGAAATACAGTTCCAACATTCTACTACACATCATCCCCCCCTTAAGCAAGACATTTGTAACATAAATTTGAAGGGGACTAAATGCAATTAATACCTCAAGCTGAAAAGTACGATTCCATCAGGATCAATGTTTACATCGGAATCAATACACATTGAAGCACTAACAGACTCTTCTCAAGTACTTGCACAAATTTTAACTCTTATATGGTTCAATCAGAAAGGACCATACCATTTAGATTCTAAACTTCTGCACTTGAATCACCTCAATAATGAGACATATCTGAGGACATTAGAGTAAGGAAAGAATTTGGGATGACCTTTTTTTTACTTTCGTATGGGCAACACCATAACACGAATTAGAGTATGAAAGAGGAACATTCTGAATCTATCGCACGAACTAGAACATGAAGAAATAGAGACATTCCTAAATGCCTAGTAGCCTCCTGCTTATAAGTGTGGCGCGCTATACACCCATAAATAAGACTCTACCCGACGTGATTTCACAGACACCCTGAGACCATGAGCCGTGCTTTGATACCAATTTTGTCACGACCAGAACCGGGGCCCTGGTCGTGACGAGCATTTCGAATCTATCAGGTAATCATGCATATAATTCATATGATAATAAGATATGCGGAAGATACACAATATTATGAAAAACATGGTCATAAATCAAATGAAATCAACAAAGGGGAAATAATGTCCCACAACATATATCGACATCTGAACAACCGTCTGCGAAATCTCTAATATATGACTGAAACAAATTATTGTCTGAAAACAGGGACAAGGCCCCCAGTAGACCCAAACCTACTAAATGATAAATGAACTGACAGACATCAGGCCTTCCAAAATATAGAAGGCTCACCACTTGATTCTGCAAATCTGTCGAAAGAGATCTACTGGTTATTTGCACCCCTAAACTATGCCTCCAAACTTGGGAGGGAAGGGGGTCAGTAAAAGAGTACTAGTATGCAGAGAAACCAAAAACAAAATATAATATGTTTTTCCAAATATAGGTGAGAGCCATTATAAAGCAGTTCCATATCAAATCATTTGAAAACACATGGGCATAATGTAATAGTTTTCAACAACAATGTAATGCAGCTGAGCTAGGTGGAAAACCTACATATAATATTTACACCAACTGTCAAATCTTTATTGCCGCAAGATTAGAGTATAAGTGAGGGGAAGACACACAAGATAACACAACAGAGTGTCTCGACCCAATAAAGTATAGTAGTGCCCAAGATCACTTAGCCTGGGCTCCTAACCATAGTCCCAATTTGGGAATGACATAAAGTCAAGTACGCAAGATCACTTAGCCTGGTACCAAATCCCCATGTCGGCAAACACGGTTTCCAGCGATAAGCCCTTACACTCAAATGCCTTCTTCGGGCATCCAACTATCTCATGTAAAATCAATGCATCAAACTCCATTTAATTCAATCACATATCTTATTCTGTAGGGTATCGTCATACCCGACTTGCAAGCCATCAATATTACATCATTCTTTCATACAACCATTATATTCATCACATTTCAACATAACAACCCTCTTATTGCAAGTCAAAACCATGACCATTTTCAAAATATTTCATGTCACGCTTGTCAAGATGATTTCAAACATTTCACATCATATGAGAATTTAAAACGAGATCTTATAAAAAGAGGGATTTCATATAATTCATGCTCTCAAGTAAACATCTTTCCGGAATACATGCATATACATATATCATATATCAAACCACTTCGGGAATAGGCCTAAAGACCAAATCAATATCATAAAATGTTTAAAATGGGATTATATTCATAATTTCAAAACCCCCATTTTTAAAACATTAATTTTTAAGCCCATGAGATTTTTGAGATAGCCCCACGTACCTCTATATACGAAGATGATAGGTGCTTCTTGAAGCCTACGTTCTGGGGATTCCAAATATGCAATTAGTTTCAAAATCCCACGGTTGAATCTTGAGTTGCTTGAGTTTTTATTTTGAAATCCTAAGAAGAGTTCTTGAGCAATTTTGATGAATGAAGGTGTATTTTGGGAACTGAATTTCCTGTTTATGGCTAAATAAGGGTGGGAAAAGGACCATTTTACCTCAAAAATAGAGTGTTTAAGTCACTTGAGTAATAATATATGCGGCGTAAACCTTATCGCATAATATAGGTTATGCGGCGCACTCTTTATCACACACATTAGGTTGTGCGTCGTACACCTTATAGCATAAGTTAGGGTGTGCATCTCACAACTTATGGCATAAGTTAGGGTGTGCGTCGCACATCTTATGCTGCACGACACACTCCACTTTGCAAAGCCATAACTTCTTCCTTGGGTGTCGGAATTTTGCGAAATTGGTATCGTTAGAAAGATAATTCGAATAACTTTCATTTGATATATAGTAAGCACTCTAATTCAATATATACAAAGAGTAATGGTCGACTGAAGTTGACCTAAGTTTCAACGTTCACTATAATTCGAATGATAGGAAAACTTTCAACTTGTCCTTGAGCTTGGGGACCTCTATGATCTCAATTCATGCTCAAATAGGTTTCCACACTACATAATTTATTAACACACTAAACTTGGATTGGATTTATGGCTTTTGGAACCTTTACGTGAAGAAAATGACGATTTTCGTTCTCGTCCGAAAAGCGGGGTGTTACAAAATTTTGTTAGAAAATGGAAAATATAACCATATGGAGTACATTTTAGCTACACCGTACTCCAAATACACTAATCTAAACTTTAAAAGTACTAATGCATTTCTTACCTGTTGGTGTGTAGCATTCAAAAGTTTTATTGTCTTTGGTCGAAAGATAGCCACAACGACGGTTTCAAGAATGAAGATTAAGCTAAAAAGAAGCCATGCTCGCTCTAGAGTTCCTGCTGCACGATGCAACATTACTCTACAATGTTGAAGCCACTTTCCTAATCCTTGGAGTTTAAGTTCTTCCGAGAATGAAATATGATTAGGTAACACATCCTCAACATCATTTGAATCAGTGACAGGAGGGTTACTATTGCGATGTTCTCGATGAGCGTGCAAACTACTTCTCTGCAACAAGGCTAGAATCATTGGGTCCAATCCATTCTTCTTTAGCATCACTGCAAAATTACGATCAAGCCCTTTATCTTGCAATAAATTAGCTAATTCACGATCAGTGTGTCTTCCTTTCCGCTTTAACATAAATTTAATCCTGGGATCACTCAACTTTTCTTGAAATGCAAGTGCCAAATTCAAGTCCAGTATCTGTTGGTTTGCAGAAGTGGATGTACTAGAATCACCGCCTTGGATTTCAAGGCCACTGCTAGAACAAACAACCAATGAACTATTATGCTCTAAATTTCTGTCAACATATGATGATCCTACTTCAGGCTCTTGAACAACTAAATGACAGGAACTACTACGTAGAGCTAGACTTGGTCTTCCACTGTCTATGCTCTTATCACTATTAATCCCCTCAATGTTATTCCAGGTACTGCCATCACTAGTGCAAGGCACAGTTGTATTACCAAGATGACCAGCATCAGCACTACTATTGCGTTTGACACTTGAGCCACACCCCTCAGAAGAGCTTGCGAAGCTATTTTGGTCTTTTCTGCGGAAACCTTCTCTAAGGCGGATAACTGTGCTCTGCAAGGCATCTCATCTAGCTGCTAATGGGTATGTAACTGATAATGCCATGAAACAGCAGCACCCAACAGCACAGATGCTACAACTGCATAACTGATACAATGTCCAAAGTACCTGAAACAAAATTGTTGCACTAAAAGATTAGAAGATTTTTTTTTGATAACAAAAGATTAGAAATTTCTATTCAACAAATAATATTAAAAGGGATGCATATGACACAAGTATAAGAAGACTTGATTATGGAAGAAAATGAATTAGTATGGGTTAACAACAAACCAGTAATGAACTCCAAAATCGATCAGGAACACCCGAGATGTACCGGCAACAAAAAGTACGACGACTCAACTTTTCAGAAGATTAAAGCCATACAAGCAAGCTCCCAATTTCCAATCTAATTGAATGAAAATCTAGTGAATTCATTACTTACCAAAAAGAAATAAGAAATTATTTCATAATACGAGTCAGAAAAGGAGACAGATATATGTAGGAAATGAACTTCCAAGGATTATCAGGGCAACTGATGTTGTAGCCCCAAGCCCATTTGATTCCTTTGCTATCAGACCATACAGGATAGAATACATACGAAGTACTACAAGTGAACCAACATATAGAAGTCCAAGATGCAGAGCCCTGCAGAGCCCAAGTTCAAAGTGAAGAAGAGTAAATTATAGACTTCAGAGAAAATATTGAAAAGATAGTGCAGAAAATATGATGAGCAGTATAAATGAGAACCCACTGAACACATAATATAACATGGTGACTTTCTAATCTAAAGCAGCATTTAAATTAATTTGCTTAGTAGTGGGATTTTAAGATCTACTATTTTTACTGGACTACTGGAGAGTGTGTTTTGTTCTCTCAGAGTTAGTATTCCTTTTATTCAAATAGATTTGAGTTACATCCATTGTTTAGTGTTCTTTGGATCTTAATTTTAAAAGTCTGTTAGTTGAGAACATTTTGGCCTATCTTGATATCTTCCATATCTTATAACAAAAATTATGTTCCATCCAAAAAAAGAGTTGTCATATTAGTCATCCCTGTCCTTTATATAGAGCTCTTCCCATCTTTGTTCAAATCCCTAGCCAACAAGAATGATGTCCCCCTTCAAAAAGTATTACATCTTACTCTGTCTCAGTCTAGCACATCAATGATGTCATCTGTTAGAGCTAATCATC
This sequence comes from Capsicum annuum, assembly GCF_002878395.1. NCBI lineage: Eukaryota > Viridiplantae > Streptophyta > Magnoliopsida > Solanales > Solanaceae > Capsicum > Capsicum annuum. The sequence goes on from NC_061118.1 coordinate 150,361,008, forward strand.
GTGTTTACACCAAAAATAAAGAAGTGCTAAACTATTCATGTTGATCTTCTGGACATCATCAAAACAACCCTTGTTTCTTTCTGTCCAAACTGTCCACCATATACATGTTGAACAATTTTCCATCTCTCCTCCTTTATTACATTTACATTCCCATTCCAGCTGCTTTGTACATTTTTAATGCTCCCAGGTTCTACCTACCTGATTCCCTTCAGGTTGAAAACATTCTCTATAGCTGTTATGTCCGTTTCCAATGTAAGAAAAGATGGTTGATTGTGTAAAGAAGGGATCTTGGGCCTAACTCAACCCCAAAAGCTAGCACATGAGGGGAGGATTGCTCAAGTCCATATAAGAAGACCAACAGTTCAATCCCCAACAATGTGGGACTTTCACTCACTCTAACACCACCTTCACGGCCAAGCCCAACAAGAGCGTGGTCTTGAGCTCAAATGTGGATGGACCTGCTGTTTGAGAAGGAATATCAACTGCTGTTTATATGCAAGAGAGAACAGATGAGCTGTTATTACTGAATGCATTGGGTCTATCAGCACGTACAGGTTCATGCATTATGCCATTAGGTTTTGGAGCAGTTCCAACATTTTCAGCGGCACCACAAGTTGAATTTTGATGCACTACAGTAAGGAAAGAAAACTTAAACATTAACTTGAGACAACAACACAAGCTTCTCAAATGCAGGTTCTAGCAAGAACAAAGATAACAAGCAAATAGAAGGCAATGAAGATAAGGATAAGTCTAGACGAGCTTAGGGACAGGATCCAAACTGAACACAGTGCTCGTCATTCTTGTTCCAGATAAGATCAAACTACTTATTATTTTGACGTTAAGAGTTTCTTGTAGAGGGTGCTGAATCTATTTTGCAACTTTGGAGGCCTTGTAAAGCACAGAGAGGCTCATTTTTGTAAAGAAAATACTTCCCACATAGTATATCTGCTATCATTTTCAAAAAACTATAGTGCTTGCTGGTTTTACGAATATCATGTATGCTTGTACCTTCCAATGCAACCTCCTGGAGAAAAAACTAACCACCAATAGGCATCTTTCAGTATAGAATATTCTAAGACTATCTTACTAGGAATTAGGTAAGTGCTAGTTCTTGAAGGGAAATTGTTTGCATCATTGAAGATCAGAAAGCCAGGTATACAGGAGATTAGACATGTTAAAGAAAAAAAATGACAGGTTTAATATCAGGAAAGACATCAAAAACTCTCATTGACATATAAATGATGGATCCCAAATAACTTCAGAAGTTACACACAAAAGGAAAATGGTACAGAAACCAATTCCACCTTCATAATAACTATGTCTGCTTGATGTAAGCATAAACATTATCAGGAAAGACATCAAAGACTCTCATTGACATATAAATATGGATACCAAATAACTTTAGAAGTTACATGCAAAAGAAAAATGGTACAGAAACCAATTCCACCTTCATAATAACTGTGTCTGCTTGATGTAAGCATAAACATAAAGAACATACTGACATACCAAAAAATTATCAAAATGTTCTACAATGTAGTACATAGTTTTTTCATTTTTTGAAATTGAACGCAGTGCATAGTTTAAAAATGTGCAAACAATATTTAATGTGGCAGGTGAAGCATCGGTACTGGAAGGAAAATTTAAAACATGGTGGAGGCAAATGAAAGAGGGTATCTGAAAGAATGATCAGAGGGCAGGGTGGAATTCCCTCATAGCAAGTCAAATGAAGTTTAAAACTATATAAAGAAGAGAAAACTAGAGGCTTTTGTATGTGTCTCACATACTTGGCATAAACCATGTGTGAATGAGCACAACAGAATCAAATGTACTGAGACAAAGAAGGCATTTGATTGCAGATCAAATGGAAGAGTCTACCAACCGACCAGATTTAAGAGCTGCTCTAGTCCATGCACCATTTTGAGGTAAAGTTATATGGTTAAAAATTTGGACGTTACTTAATATATGCACAAACTGAACATGAACTGCCCAGTTAGACAAGTGCTTTTTGTAGCTACCCAGTGACAACCTTAGTGAAAGAATACATCAATAAGAAGTTAACTCAGTAAGCTTAATGAGTTTTCCCCTGCAAGGAATGAAAGTGTGGATGACCCGACATCAAATATACGATTGTTATTATACACACAATCTCCATACAATAGGAACAACATACCCGATATATAATTGGGCAGAATATATACAAACCTACCTCTACCTTAGAAACGAGAAGAAAATGGTAGCATCAATCCTCACTAAATACTTCATAAGACAAAAAACAGGCAATACTTACAAAACCAAATGAAGCAAAAGAAGTTCATTGTCTTGATCACCAGCAAGTAAAAGAAATGTTTACAATTGGAGATTCAAAAACGTTACAAAAGAAAGAAGCAAACTTTCTATTTAACAAGTATCAAAGGGGGGAAAGAATAAGAGTAAAACCAGTAAGTATACGAGAAGTATGAACACTATAGTCAATGAAAAAAATATGAATTGTAGTTTGGCCATTTAGCATCCATCACTCCAACAGAGAATCAGGACTTGTGAGAAGGTCGAAAGGTTTGCCTATCGAGTCTTTTAAGATTGTGATTTGACCCTCTTTCATAAGAAAGTCTTCGTTGAGGGTAACTACCTTCCTTTCTAACATGTTGATCTCATAATTCAACAGTATGTTCATCTCACTGTAGCTCTTAACTTCCTTCCACATGAAATCTCTCTCCTGAAACACTTTTGGTAGTATCGCCTTCACAATGCCAAGTTCCTTCATGCATTCTTGCAAATCATTAGTGAGCTGGTTGATATTTTCGTCCTTTTTTAGCACCTGCTAGAATCAACCGTAAACCATAAACAAGAAAGACACAAAGATCACCAGTAATATTTCATCAGAAATTCAAAACAAACTCATAGCCTAGAAGTTCAACCAAATCATGAATCCTTTATAACTGTTAAAATTCACAATAGATAACTCGTGAGCTTGTCCAAGAATTAAGTCAGATGAACGAGCAAACTTACCGAAACCCCTTCGGGTAACTTTACCACATCAGAGCACAATCAGATCAATGGGTTTAACGATATCACAAAGTTTATCATGTTCTTGGTTGGTTCAACTGATTACACATTAAGGCGATCAGACATTTCAAAGAAGACTACCACATGCCAGCAACTCATGTATACAAGTTCATAAAGAAAATTGTGAACTTCGGATGGAACAAAGATGAACCTAAAATCAAACAGAGGTAGAAAGTTAATGCAGAGAGAGTAACATGAGAACAGGCAATCATATATGAAGATGAGGTATCCAAAGTTGAAAAATAAAAACTATTCTGTTGTAACAAGATCTTAACATTGCATGCTTACCTGAAGCTCGAGATATTTCAACTTGGGTGTGGCATAAGAAAGAGCGTCCAGTGCATTTTATACTTCACATTTGAGAATGTCGTTACCTCTAACTGTTGTGGCTAGACCAGCCTGAAGTTGCTTTATGTCTATCTCCTCGGAATAGAGCTTCTCCCTTTGCACAATTGTCAGCAAAGTCTCCGGTTTAAGCTCTTTAACCTTTTTTTGGTAGTTTTCCCGGACATAATCTCTATTGTCTTGAGCTACTCAATTTTTCGCTTGTAACTGAGTGAGCTGCTGCCTTAGATTTTGATTCTCCTCTGACACTTGCTCTATTCTCTTAGACAAATCTTCAAGGTGTTTCTCCAAAAATGACATCTTAATTCTATTATGTACTTCCTTCTCATTAAATGAAGAGACTTCCCTTTGTAGAGAGACATTCTACTCTGCAAGCTCTCTCGCCCTTTCACGGAGTCTATGTTGTTCAATTTGGTATTTCTCAAGTTTTAGAGACTAATCGCTGGATCTTCTATCTAACTCCTTTTCCAGTATTGATTGTAACTCATTTTTTTCTGTCTCCAATCTTCGTGTCCGTGAATCTAGTTCTGCCTGTAATATGCTGGCTTTTTCCGTAACAGAAACCCTTTCAGCAACTTGATTCCGTAGCATGCTTGAAACTTCAGAAGCCATTTGTACCTTCTCCTTTGTCAATCTTTTAATAGTCTGAATCAACACTGGAACGCTAAGGTCTCTGCCATGAAGAAACATTTGTCATTACTTTGGACAAGCAAATACAAATTAAAACATCAGTTTAAGTGTGAAAAAGGAAGCCACAACAAAATGATATGCATACCAGCTTGAATCACGACCAAATTTCTTAGGATGAACTTTCTTACTGTGAAAATGGGGAGATTTGCTCAGATCCGTGAAATTCTTTTTTCCTGACCCACTGTCATACCAGATGACAATGAAACACTCCTCCAAGAAGAAACTTCCTTGGATTTTATGGTGGTGAAGGGGTCTTGTTTGCATCATTAGTTGATGATCGAAAAAAGAAGAAGGTGTTCTTCATCGTCTCTATGTATGGAGACTGTACATGAATCAAACTAGTGTCCATGAGATTTCAAAGGACAAAGCAAAATACTCATAAAAATCCACTCACAAATCATTATCCATTTATGAAAATACTGCAAGCTAACTAAATACTTATGAGACAAAGCAAAACATCTCTCTTTCTACATGCTGCTTCAACAATAACATACATAACCCCTACCTTGGCAAGTAGAAAATTTGTTACCCATAAATCCTTGCAAGGAAAGCAAAAACATGAGGATATAACAACAGTAGCAAGTAAGAAAATAGAGGTATACAATAAAACAAGTAGAAAAGAAAAATATATACTAATACTACTACCAGAAGAGACATGACGCAAAACTATTTACTACTAGTCTTCTACTAAAAATTAATAAAATACCCCACAAACAAATAGCACAAGAACAATTCAAAGAACTTATCAAATCCTTCTGATAAAACAAATAATCATGGTAAATAATCAAAAAATAAGAGAAATTACTGAATCAAAGAGTTGAAAGAGTAAGAGCCGGCAAAATGTTGTCATAATCTGTAGGATTCTTGTCATTTTTTCTTGAAATGTAAAAATAGCAAAAGACTAGAATAGAGAAAGCTTTTTTTCTGTGTCTTTCATTCATCATCATACAATGCATATATACACCTAACAAGGATCTGTAAATTGCAAGTAAATATTTACAAAGATCTGTATATGGCAAGTGAATATTTACAAGGATCCAGAAATATGGCAAGTGAATATTTACATACTCATAATGAAAAACTTGAGAAATACCCATGAGAGAGAGAGAGAAGAAGAAAAGTGTAACAAATATTTTGTGTTATTCAATGGCTATAAATAGCCATATGAGGTCAAATTTTCCATATAATAGAAATAAAATGAAAACTATAAATTAACTTTTTCAAATTAGCACACAAATTAACATAAATTATGAAATTTATTTTTTTAAAATTTAACTTTTCCATATAAACATCACTGAATTGATATAAACAATATTTTGAAATGTGATAAATTAATTAAATAACCCAAAAGTATTGTAATATTGTATTACTTTTATCTCTAGATCTTTTTTAATACATAAGAAATACTAAAGTCATACAATAATCTCCTTTCTTTTTATAGTCTAAACTTACCATTTAAAAATTGTTTCATTTGAATTAATAAGATCATAGTAGATTGTACAAAATCAGTTAATAAATGATATATATTTTCATTAAATAAATAAAGTACGATATAATTGTAATAAGACTACACAATCAACTAATTAATTTCACTTAATTAGATTAAATTTTATGATCATAATATATAGACTAAAGTTCCTTAAATATAATGTCGTAAATTTCAAAATATATTTATGGCTAAAGTAGTAGTCAATGTTCGTTGTTTTTTTAATCAAAATATGTATATCAATTATGAAACTTTGCATATATTCTTTATTAAAATAATTGTCAATATTAACTGATTTTTACCGCAATTTAATCTAATTAGTTTGATAATAATACAATTATTATTAATATTATATATTTGTTAACCATAAATTTGTCCTAATTTTATAGCTTGATTATATTTAATTAATCTACAATTAAATAAAGGACTAAAATATGGAAATAATTGATATTAATTACCTTTATAATTTAAAAAATTTAATCCCATGAATTTCTCATATTCTTATAGTTTGATTGTATCAAATTGATATTAATTACCTTTATAATTTTGGGAAGAATTTTTAAAAGGTAACAATTATTTTTTTCCTAATTGCTGATTTATTTCTCAAAAATTTCTTATAAATTTATAATTTGATTATAGTTAATTGATTATTTAATTATCTTTATAATTTGCTAAAAACTCAAATAAGGTAACAATTATTTTTTTCTCAATTACAGATTTTCTTAAATTCAATATTTTATTATTTTACTAAAATAGTTCAAATTTAATTGTTTTGAGGCATGACATCTTTTTGTCTATAAATCTTTTTTAATACATAAGAAATGCTAAGGTCATACAATAATCTCCTTTATTTTTATAATCCAAACTTACCATTTAAAAATCATTTCATTTGAATTAATAAGATCATAGCAGATTGAACAAAATCAATCAATTAATTATATGTATTTTTATTAAATAAATGATGTACGAAATTGTTGTAATAAAACTATACAATCAACTAATTAATTTCAATTAATTAGAATCAATTTTATGATCATAATATATAGACACAAGTTCTTTAAATTTAATGTTGTAAATTTTAAAATATATTTATGGCTAAAGTAGAAGTCAGTGTTCGTTGTTTTTGTAACCAGTATATGTATATCAATTACGAAACTTTGCATATATTTTTTATTAAAATACATTGTCAATATTAACTGATTTCTAACTCAATTTAATCTAATTAATTTGATAACAATAAAATTATTATTAATATTATATATTTATTTACCATAAATATGTCCTAATTTTATAGCTTGATTGTAGTTAATTAATCTACAATTACATAAAGGGCTCAAATAGGGAAACAATTGATATTAATTACTTTTATAATTTTAAAAATTTAATCCCATGAATTTCACATATTCTTATAGTTTGGTTATATCAAATTTATATTAATTACCTTTATAATTTTGGGAAGAATTTTAAAAAGGTAACGATTATTTCTTTTCCTAATTACTGATTTATTTCTAAAAAATTTCTTACCAATTTACAATTTGATTATTTAATTATCTCTACAATTTGCTAAAACCTCAAATAAGGTGACAATTATTTCTTTTCTTAATTACAAATTTTCTTTTATTCAATCTTTCATTGTTTCACTAAAATAGTTCAAATTTAATTGTTTTGAGGGATGACATTTTTTTGTCTATAAATCTTTTTAAATACATAAGAAATGCTAAAGTCATACAATAATCACCTTAATTTTTATAATACAAACCTATCATTTAAAAATCATATCATTTGAATTAATAAAATCATAGTAGATTGCACAAAATCAATCAATTAATTATATGTATTTTTATTAAATAAATATTGTACGAAATTATTGTAATAAAACTATACAATCAACTAATTAATTTCAATTAATTAGAATCAATTTTATGACCATAATATGTAGAATCAAGTTCCTTAAATGTAATGTTGTATGTAAATTTTAAAATATATTTATAGCTAAAGTAGTAGTCAACGTTCGTTTTTTTTTTTTTTTACCAATATATGCATATCAATTATGAATCTTTCAATTTTTTTTTATTAAAGTAATTGTCAATATTAACTAATTTATAGTTCAATTTAATCTAATTAATTTGAAAGAAATAAAATTATTATTAATATTATATATTTATTTACCATAAATCTGTCCTAATTTTGTAGCTTGATTATATTTAATTAATCTACAATTGTATAAAGGGCTCAAATACGAAAATAATTGATATTAATTACCTTTATAATTTCGCAAATTTAATCCCACGAATTTCTCATGTTTTTATAGATTGATTACATTAAATTGATATCAATTACCTTTTCAATTTTGGAAAGAATTTTAAAAAGGTAACAATTATTTATTTTCCTAATTACTAATTTATTTTTCAAATATTTCTTATAAATTTATAATTTAATTATAGTCAATTGATTATTATTATCTTTATAATTTGCTAAAAACTCAAATAAGGTAACAATTATTTTTTTACTAATTACGGATTTTCTTATATTCATTCATTTATTTGTTTACAAAAATAGGACAAACTTAATTATTTTGAGGGATGACACCTTTTTTTAAAATAATTTTTAGTCAGAATGATTACAATATTTTCTATATAAATTGATCAGTTACTATTTATTAATTGGTTATTCTCTTAAATAATTTTTTCTTGTAATATTTATTTTAGTCAATTGTAATGAAATCATTCATATTTATTTTCTTATAATACTATTATTAAAAACATGTGAAATGTAATTTATTAAATATGAAATATGAAATAATATTAAATATTTAAATAATCAACAAAATATCTTTTTGTTATGAAATAATGGTTTTTTGTTGTAAAAATTCAAATAGGTAGTTCTCAATATGACACTTGTCTTAGTTTTAGGCTAGACTATCCTCCTTTGTTATATAGATAGATAATTTCAACAAAATTAATTAGAGTATTTTCTTCTAAAAACAATATAAAATATTATTTTATAAAAATAATATAAAATATGGTATATTAATAATATTTGCATTAATTATGCTTCTATTTTCTTACGCAGTATTTGATTCTACATATTAAAAATAACATTGAATCAATGGTGAAAGTGGAGGGACTTCTTTCTTTATTGGGGTTTTTGTTTTTTGGAAAGCTGACACTTTCTTGACTACCAACCACCCAACACAAAGCTGACACTTCTTGGTAGATTGGCTATTTTTTCATGCGGTACTAATTTATATACATTTTCTTTGATATTTGTTATATTGTTAGTTTTATTTTACGTATCGTATTAGTTAATATGTATTTATCTTTTATGTTTGGTATATTATTATGATCCTAAGCTGGAGTCTATCGGAAACATCCTCTCTACTTCACCTGAGTAGTGATATGATCTGCATACACTAACCTCCCCAGACCCCACTATGTGGGAATAGACTGGGTGTTGTTGTTGCTATTGTTGTTTCTTATACAGTATTTGATTCAATGTATTAAAAATAACACGAATTACATAAATTTTTTTTTTTTACATAATACCCCCACTTTAAGCATGTTAATGCATGCATTAGATCCATTGCATTACTAATGTCATAAATTTTGAGGTATTAGTAATACACACCTCAATACACAATAGAGTATATAACTAATTTTTGCATTAGTTATACATAAGATAAAAAGATAAATATCAAACAAGGGACTACTAATACACATTAAATTAATGGATGCATTAATTTTTACGTAATACATTCCATGCTTTATCACAGATTTGATTATTATTCCTTGTCTTGATCCGGGAGTTGATCGAAAACAGCCTTTCTACTTCTCCGGAGGTGGTGATATAGACTACGTACATCTTACCCTCTCCAGACCCCACTATGTGGAAATACACTGAATTTATTGTTGTTGTTGTTATTAATTTTTTAATACACTCTATCAAAAGAATCCATGCTTCTCATTGAATTATACCTTTAGCTCCTCTTTAATTATGATAATTGCTCTCTGACTCAACCTTTTTTAAAATATAAATAAATAGCAATGAATTTAATTTTGCTCATTACTCTACTAATTATAGTAATGTTAGGTGAATTCATCAAGTTAAAATTAGAGTACATTCACTCATGCTACATGTTATAGCTATAGTTCAAAAAAGGAATTATACATTTGACATAATACATAAATGTGTTTCAACTTGACATCATCAGCAAATATTTATATATTTTAATTTTGAGTGTTGCACAAATAAATACTTAGACTATCATATAAAGTTGAAATATATATATATATATATATATATATATATATATATATATATATACGAGTCTTGGATCACAATTTGTCATGTAAAATGTGTGCATCTCATACAATTTGTCAAGTAATTAAAGCGTTTGTGTCTAGGGGAGTGCATCAGTTGGTTCAGTTGGGTTTTACATATTATCTTTAGATTTATCGGTTTTCGGTTTTTAAATATGCTAAACCAATAACCAAACCAATAAAATTTTTTTTTTTTGTTTTTAGTCCTTAACGATTCGGTTTTCGATTTAACTGATAAGAAAATACTCATAAAATAGAAATAGTAGTAACTAACATGTAAAAAATGAATCTTAGTTGCAACAAAAATCCTACATGAAGTGTTCAAATTTACAAAAATCTTCAAGTTTGAACTAAATGTTGTTAGGAGAAATTAAGAGTTTATATAATTGAAATAATAGGTTTGTTAATTTATAGAAATAAAAGATAAATATAGTATAAGTCATATATATTTTCTTATTGGGTTATCGGTTTACCCAATAACCCAATAAGAAAAAATCGAACCGAACCAATAACCCAATAATTTTTTGTAACACCCCATACTTTCAAACTTGGACGTAAATTGTCATTTATACTTGTACACATTCGAAAAACCATAAATCTATTATGAATATAGTGTTTTAATCAACTATGTGGTGTATAAATCTAGTTGAGCATGAATTGAGATGATAGAGATTCCCTAACTTAGGGACGAGTTGAAAGCTTTTCCATCGATTGAGTTTTAGTAAGCGTCAAAACTTGGGTCAACTTCAACCAGTCATTACTATTTAGATATATTGAATTAGAGTTCCTACTATATATTAAATGAAAGTCCTTTGAATTATCTTTCCAATGATACCAATTTCGCAAAAATCTGACACCCGAGGAAGAAGTTATGGCTTTGCAAAGTGGAGTGTGTCGTGTAGCATAAGGTGTGCGACGCACACCCTAACTTATGCCATAAGGTGTGCGACACACAACCTAATGTGTGCGATAAAGAGTGCGCTGCACAACCTATATTATGCGATAAGGTGTGCGCCACATACATTACTACTAAAGTGACTTAAACACTCCGCTTTTTGGGGAAAAATGGTCCTTTTCCCACCCTTATTTAGCCATAAACACGAAATTCAGTCCCCAAATACCCCAAGATACACCTTCATTCATCAAAATTGCTCAAGAAATCTCCTTAGGGTTTCAAAATAAAAATCTAAGCAACTCAAGATTCAACCGTGGGTTTTTGAAACTAATTGCATATTTGGAATCCCCAGAACGTAGGCTTCAAGAAACACCTATCATCTTCGCATATAGAGGTACATGGGTTATCCTAAAATATCATGGGCCTTAAATTCATGTTTTACAATGAGGGTTTTGAAACTACGAATATAATCATGTTTTGAACGTTTCTATAATATTGATTTGGTCTTTAGGCCTATTTCCGAAGTGATTTGACATATTATATATGTATATGCATATGTTTCGAAAAGGTGTTAATTTGAGAGCATGAATTATATAGAATCCCTCTCTTGATGTGAATTTATTTTAAATGTTCATATGATGTAAATTGTTTGAAGACATCTTGAAAAGCATGACATGAAATGTTTTGAGAATTGATATGATTTTGACTTGAAAACGAGAGGGCTATTTGTGTTGAAACATGTTGAATACAATGGTTGAATGAGAAGAATGCTGTGATATTGATGTCTTGCAAGTTGGGTATGATGATACCCTATAGAATATGATATGTGATTGAATTAGATGAAATTTGAATGCATTGATTTTACATGAGATAGGTGGATGCCCAAAAAAGGAGTTTGAGTGTAAGGGCTTATCACTAGAAACTGTGTTTACTGACATGGGAATTTGGTACTCTGCTTTGTGATCTTGCGTACCTGACTTTATGTTATTCCCAAGTTGGGACTATGGTTAGGAGCCCTACTTTGTGATCTTGCACACTACCATTGGGTCGAGACACCCTGCTTTGTGATCTTGTCTGTCTTCCCCTCACTTATACTCTAATCTCGGCGACAACCGAGGTTTGACAGTTGGTGTAAATGTGATGTGTAGGATATTCCACCTAGCTCAGCTGCATTACATTATTGTTGAAAACAATTACATTACACCCATGTGTTTTCAAATGATTTGATATGAAACTTCTTTATAATGTTTCTCAACTATATTTTGTAAAAATATTATGTTTTGTTTTGATATCTCTGCGTATCAGTACTTTTTTATTGACCCCCTTCCCTCCTAGGTTCGGAGGCACAGTCTAGGGGTCCAGAAAATCAGTAAATTCCTCAGACAGATTTGCAGAATCACTTGGTGAGCCTTCTATATTTTGGAAGGCCTGATATCTGGCAGTTTCATTTATCATTTATTAGTTTTGGATCTACTGGGGGCCTTGTCCCAGTTTTCAGATAGATATTTATTTCAGTCATGTAGTAGAGATTTCGCAGACGTTATAAAGATGTTGTGTTGATATTGTGGGACATTATTCCCCGTTACTGATTTCATATGATTCTTGGCCATGTTTCCATAATGTTTTTTATCTTCCATATTTCTTTTATCATATGAGTTATGTGCATGATTATCAGACAAATAGGAATGTTTCGGGCCTTCATGGTTTGAAATGCTCGTCACGACCAGGGCCCCAGTTCGGGTCATGACAAAATTGGTATCAGAGCACGGTTCATGGTCCCAGAGTGTCTGCAAAATCACGTCGGGTAGAGTCTTGTTTATAGGTGTGTAACGCGCCACACTTATAAGCAGGAGGCTACTAGGCATTTAGGAATGTCTCTCTTTCTTCATGTTCCAGTTCGTGCAATAGAGTCAAAATGTTCCTCTTTCATACTGTCATTCGTGCTATGGTGTCGCCCATATGAAGGTAAATTCATCTCAAATTCTTTCCTTACTCTAATGTTCTCAGACATGTCCCATTATTGGGGTGATTCAAGTGCAAAAAGTTTAGAATCTACATGATATAGTCTTTTCCGATTGTATCATATAAGAAAAAAAATTGTGCAAAGACTTGAGAGGAGTTTGTTGGTGCTTCAATATGTGTTGATTCTGATGTAAACATTGATCTTGATGGAATCGTGCTTTCCAGCTTAATGTATTAAGTGCATCTAGTCCCTCCTAAAAATCTTGATACAGATGTGGATGGTGTATAGCAGAATGTTGGAACTATATTTCCACCCGAATAGTAGCATAAGTTAAAGTGTTGTTGTCATGACCGATCGGTAATGAAATTAGACCAAGAATTTAGTGATGTGAAGTCACAAAGTTAGAAGTCAGAGTGAGGATGATTTTTGGTGTAAATGAATATTTCAATTGAATAATCGATATTTGAGGATGATTTACCCCTTTATAGTGATAAACTAATGTGGTAGCTAGTAGCACGTATGGATGGTATGGTAGTCCATGGGGGAAGTATTTTACTTAGATTTTTATTTATACAGTGTAAGATGTATTTCTTAGACCATTAAATATTATGTGCCAATTTCCTATCTCTTGTAATATGTAATCTTGTTATCATGGTGATTTTGAAAAGAAAAAGTTTAAAGTCTAGTGAAGCCGTGTGGGGCTCTTTTGATTCACTAGCATAGTTGCCTTGTAATCCATCTCATTTTCGTGTTCAAAACACAAAACCAAAGTCTAGTGAAGCCGTGTGAGGCCTATTTCGATTCACTAGCAACTTGTTGTCCAACTTGTTGTTCTTTTGTTGGTTTAATATATGTATGGCTGAATCTGTTTGCATGAGATGGAGTTGGTAAAGAGGTGATTCGTCCTTGTGAGTTAGTTTAGTATAAGGTAGAGAAGGAGTTTTTAGTCAGGGTGATTTGTTGGTTGCTTGAATGTGAAAAATGGCTATATTAGCAAGTAAGTTATGATTATAGACTCATGGTTGTTTGAGGAATTTGAAGGCAGTCTAAATGTATGCTTGGGTAAGTAAGTATGAGCTGAGAAATCCGCATAAGTAGATAAGATTGTATGGGGTTATAATATCAGATTAAGGTTGATCATGTCTATTATGTGACCTTACCCCTTGACTTTTTTCATTGGTAGTTGTAAACTAGTACTACTTATGAGAACGTATGTAGCAAATTATGAGGTATTTGGAAAGTACTACATGACTGGCAGAGATTTTTCGAAGTTTTGCAGGAGTTCTCGAAACTATTTCTAAAAAATTAAGAGTACTTTGAAAAAAATCTATACAAATCTTTTACTTAGTGATTGCCTAGACATCAATTAGGACGGGGAGTCAGCGGTGAAAGTGCCAACATGATGAAATACCTAAAAGATGGCGAGGGCAAATCAAGGATCATAGGAGGTCAACATGTAGTAGTTTCTTTCAAACTAATCATTTTTTGTGGATGCAGGGATCGATACACAAAATGAGCGTTTCTTTTGAAAAATCCCCAAGCAAGTAGGGAGCCATGACAAAGCATATAAGGTTTAATAACAATACTTTTCGTAGCCCAAAAACTGGCTCAACACCCATTTATTGACGACCTTTCGAATTGTCCATCTCATTTCTCGAGATCATGGAGGACAAACAAAAGTATCTTGTCTTCGTTACAAATATTGTATTTAGAATTTTTCTAAAAAAAATAGTCGCTAGCAAAAGCGACTTTGTGTCTACTAATCGTCTACCTTGAGTACAGGTACATGCATAAAGCAAGACCCTGACAAATGATTTCAGGAGAAACTATTTTTAATTTACCGGAAGAACCATTACATGTCATTGCCAAGAGGGCCATTGCATATTATCATCATTCAATATCTGTTGATGCGCTAGACACAATGCTGGCATCGAGGATATCATCATCATTCAATGTATATCATCTATTAACGTGCTAGACACAACGTTGGCGTCAAGGATATCATCATTATTATATATCTATTGACACGCAAGACACAACGTTGGCATCGAGGATATCATCATCATGCAATATCTGTTGACATGCAAGACACAACGCTGGCGTTGAGGATATCATCATCATGAAATATCTGTTGACGCGCAAGACACAACGCTGGCGTAGAGGATATCATCAGCATTCAATACATCTGTTGACGCGCAAGACATAATGCTGGCGTCGAGGATATCATCAGCATTCAATGTATCTGTTGACACACAAGACACAACTCTGGTGTCAAAGATATCATCATCATTTTATATTTATTGACACGCAAGTCATAAATGCTAGCGTCGAGGATATCTTATCATTTTATGAATCAGCATCTGAATGCATCGAGAGCACACAATTTGAAGGGACACCTTTAAGTCGTTATCTAAGGATGAATGATATATAAGATTTCCTAGAAATTGATAATTTGAGGGTCATCTATAAGTCATATTATTTGAAATAGGATAGTGTGCAATATCACCTATGAGTTGATAGCCTGTAGGTCATCCGTAAGCCACAACAACATCTTAACCGGATAGTGTGCAAGATCGTCCAAAAATCGATAATTCAAAGGTTATCCATAAGTCGCAACTAAATCCTTACCGGAGAATATGCAAGATTATCAAATTGATACGTCCAAGGGTTCTCTATAAGCCCTGTCATATCCAAGATCGATTATGTGCAGGATTACCCAAAGACTAACAATTTGAGGGATTATCTATAAGTCATATTATATCCAAGGTCGGATGATGTACAGGAACATATGAAAGCTAGTGATTGGAGGGATATCTATAAGCCATCTCTTATTCAAAGTCGGATAATGTGCAGGATTACCTAAAAGCTAGAAATCAAAATGATATTTGTAAGTCGTCTTGTGTCCAACATCAAATAATGCATAAGATTATCCAGAGATTGATAATTTAAAGGAAATTTATAAATCGATCATCGGCTATAATTAAACGCCCAGTGTTGGAACAACTTATAATTGACATCAACCAATTTCTAGAGGGATAAGTTCAACATTAAAAATCACTTAGAAAAATGGTAATTCATGCTAATACTATAAAGAAATAGCCTACCTAAATGTTGAGGAATATAAAACAACAAATCATTCAACACAGCTATTATTCTAAGGTACATTCTAGAACTATGTGAATTACTGAGTTTAGAATATTGAAGGTGGTCCTTGAAAATAATATCAATGATCATTCTCCAATGGTCCTTGCAATCATGTTACTAATTCTAGATCAATAAAAGCAAAAGAAGCTACTTGCCTATCTCCGAAGAGGGATTTGCAGTCCTCCCATTTCGATGATGCAGTAATTTCCTGCAACCACAGCAAACTAATAGATTATGGTTTAAAGGAAATATCATGGGATCCCATCCATTGCAATGTGAGAGATTGTAAAATGTTTACTATACCTTTGATGCATGAAGAATTTCATAGAACTCATCTGCTAGACGTTTATGATCTTTAGCTTCTTTTTCTTCTTTCTCCCTGGCCCTTTCCAGTGACTCCTCAGAGACAAACTATGCAGATGAAATATGCGCATTCAATACTCAATGACCCGGCAAGCCCAAACGCGTAGAACATAAAGTTTAGAAAGGAAGTATGGAATAAGATTCAGTATAATCCATGTATGTTCTCTTATTCCTTCGTTTGGAAGGCAAGGGGGATATAATGTAAGAGTATTATTACCATCTTTTGGAGTAACTTCTCACATTATAATCTTTGATAAAATGCTTTACAAAATTTTTGAGCTATTGAAAGTAAACTAAAAGCCTTAAGAGACCCAACCGGCTAAGCATAATTCTTCGACCAGATACCCCTTGCAATTCCCTCTTCCCACATACATAGATTATACGCCATGACCATAAATAACCTCCAAAATCCAAATGATATATGAAGAATATCCTCATTACAAAAATAGCAAATGATCGTTGTTATCATCCAGTTATGCTGTTTTACCAGTTTCGTAGAGTAAAACTCTTATCCACTAACCGTAAAAATAGAAAACTACAAGGCAAATTGCTTTGAATTAAGCAACTTAAGATATGTGCGGTAGTGTAATATTAAACACCGCCGTCTAGGAAATAAAAACTAAGGAAAATGGTACCAAAACTGAAGAATTGGAAGCAAAAGCTAACACCAAATATTTGATCAATGTGGTCCTCGTCTTTATTCTTGAAGATTTCAAGCTTACTTGCTAACCGACACACTACTCTTCTATTAACTCCATTACAAGAAGATCCAAATTTAATATGGGATAGGTTATGGTTGATACTAAAGGAAAATGCCACTAACCACAGTTGACTACCTATGAGTTGCCACTTTAGCAATCACAAACTGACCGATTTCCAGTGAAACATAACATGGAAGTACTACTAATGCTTTTGCACTCAATCCACTCATCTTATGCAGGACCTGTCCCAAAGACAAAAAGGGGACAAATACATAGAAATCTATTTAGTGAATGGGGTACTTCAATTTTCACAACATTCAATTCAACGTGGGTCGATGTGAAACAGTATACAGTGCTTAGCCATAATTAGACCTTTAAGTTGGTATCTGACATTGGTGGAGAGCTAATATACTTGGCGATTGCAACCTTAAAATCATCAAGCGTCCAGGCTGATGTCAATCCAATCTGAAAGTAGAGACGGCTCAGCCAAAATATAAGGTACTAACCAAAGCACAACAGAGGTTAAAATGAAGAGTGGTGATTACCTCGACCATCATTACTGCATCTTTAATTTATGACTTGTCATCAAGATACTGAAGCAAAGCTTATCATTAACAAAAATAGGATACCAAATGGAGCCTTGTCCATGCATTTGAGTTACCGTAAAGTCTATAAATTACAAGCAGGGTGATGGGGATGAAATTTCTTTCATGAATACCAACATTTCTCCACTTGTTCAAAGTCATCTACAATATCACAAGACACTTGACACATAAACTTAATTGCACTGATCAGGTTAAATTGAAGGAAAAATCAAGCACCCCTATTTGGAAAATAGAAAAAAAGTGAATAAATAAAAATGGATAGCATCTCTGTTAACAGTGCTTTCGTTATATTTACTTAATAAGAATCATTTATGCACACAAACAGTAATACAAACTGTAAAGATAGAAGTTGACATCTTTATCTTACAAGGGAAAAAGAAAAGATTTTCAGCATCTGAGTTTATGTATAACTCTCAACATCCCATAGCAAGATCCTAACTCAAGAAAACATTACCAAATTCAATCATTGAATAAGAGTACGAACAGGATCATTACCATGCTAGGATACCAGGTAAACTCCCTCTTTCATCAAGCAAGGAGATAAATGCTAATAATATTTGATCATTCAACTTCAATTCTTTTCAGAAAGGGCATATGATGAAACAATATATCATTTATTTAGTCGCAAGTGTGTATTACGGCCAAAAAAATCATAGTGAGGGAGATGCAACTTTATTTAGAGAAACAGAGATGCTCTTAGGCACTTTTTCCGAGGCTAATCTTTTCTAAGCCTTTACTTTCATTACATCTCAACTACCTCTTCAGAGGCGAATTCTGGCACTAAGTTTATTAGTCCAATTTATATGGTTGACAACACAATATATTTTGAATTGGGTTTTAAGTTGCACGATATCATCCGAAGTGAAATCAAAACTGGGGTGTGGTACAAATGGACAAAACATGGTCGAAACTTGACCTGACAAACTAATTTCAGGTCTCATTTGTTTGCACTTATTGGATTTATGAACCTGTTCAGTCCTCAAACCATTAAGTGCATTTGTTTTTATTAGGATTTTAGCTCTTAATAGGTCTGAGTAGGTCTTAATCATTCAAATGTGGAACCAAGTCTAACTATCATTTACAGATATTCTTGTGTAGGATAAAATTCACCACCACTCTATCCACAATCACCTGGCACCACCACCAACCACTTCCACCATCACAACCAAAATCACAACCAACTACATTGCCAGCCGCTACCACACCTACCACTTCCATTATTCTAATTATATCCACCGCCAACTAGGGGTGTTCACGGTTTGGTTTTTAACCAAACTGAACTGCGATCCAAACCAAACCAATTAAAAAAACCTATATTTAGTTAGGTTTGGTTTGGATTTGAATTTTAAAAAACCGATATTAATTTGGTTTGGTTTGGTTTTACTCTAAAATAACCGACAAAATAACCAAACTGAACCGATATACATATATATTATAATTATTTATATGTTTTTCATAAATGTAATCTAAATATTTGTTACATTTTATATTTTAATCATGATTTAACTTTAATCGTAACACATTCAGTCATATGTCTTCATCTAGTTGACAATACATTATGAGATTCTAAATGAATTTCATATTTTGAATGACAAATGATACTAATTGTGAAAATAATATCTTGTTATATATTGAAATTTACAGCTGAAATTCATTAGACAATACACAATCACTAATTTTAACTTTCTTTTGAACCTTCGTGAGCAAGAAGTTTATGTGTTCACCTTTTGGGGGTTTATCATATCATTCTATTAAATATAGTTTTTAAATATTTTTTAAAAGCATTCATATGGTGTTATCATGGCTTTGCCGAAGTATAACACTCAGTTGACATCATAGTTTCAAGATTGAGATACAACATTCGGTTGACATCTCATATATTAGATTGGATTTGTTTTTTAAAATTTTCAACTTTTATCATTAACTAAAGTTATAAACCAAAAAACCCGAATCAAATCGAACTAAACCGACAAGAACCAAACCGCTGGTTATTTTTTTTATTTGGTTTGGTTTGGTTTTAGAAATTTAAAAACCGATTAAGTTGGTTTGGCTATGGTTTTGACCATTAACCGACCCATATCGACTCATGAACACCCCTACCGCCAACGCCGCCACCATCAACTGCTACCGGTCCATCCCTACTACCAACCAACTCATCTATCAAAACTAGCACTACCACTAATAACCACCAACACATCATCAACTTCCACACATCGCTAACAACCACTAACACATCATCAACTTCCACACATTCTTCGGACACCATCACCACCACTGTCACCGGTGTCACCACCTCTACCACCACCATCCGCTACACTCGCTATAGTATTTATACTAACAACCATTCCACCATCACAGCTAACAGCGTCTCCAATGACCACCAACACATCGCCAACCATCATGCATACAGTTTTTCATCACCACGATCAACACCTCCAACTACTAACATTAACCAACTTCACATCACAACCACCACCACCACTACCAATCGCCAATATCATGACAGTTACTACAATGCCAACTATCTCTACTATCACAACTATCATCACCAACATTGCTAATCACTAACATCAATTAATTTATTACAACCACCACCACCATTACAAACCATCTCCACTATCACTAACAAACATAAATATTTTTTTAATCAAATAATAATTTAATTGCATTAAATTAAAAAAAAATTCTAATATATAATTATATTATATTTAGAAATAAATAAATTTTGTACATTCAGATATTGAGAAAAACCCAACCTTAATCATTTAGTTTTCAGATCTAGAGACAATATCTTAACCATTCAGATGTACATTCAAAATGATTCAAATGTCTAAATATTAATAAAAACAAATGCAATATTAGCTGAAACACATTGGTATGGTTGTATGATACTTTAAAGGAGTCCTCAAAAGTCAAAGAAACTATGTGAAAACATGGAAGTTTGATGATCACTTCTCAGAGTTGTCCTGCTCGAGAACTATAACAATTAAGGTAATATAACCATTAACATCATTCAATGGGGAAGAAGTCAATTACAATTGTCCGTGAAGTAGCATTTAATACAGCTTGGCTAGATTGAAAGAATCATCTATATCTATACTAAATTAAAAGCATGGAACCCCTCACTTAAAAGTTTACGACAATACCATTCCTATCAGCCTAAATACCTACTATCTAGTAAAAAAAGAAAAAAAAAGAGGACACTAATTGGCATAAAGAGAAACAACACAGATGTTTAATAGAAACAAATGTCATTGTTTTTATCTCAACAAAATATGTGCTATTTAGAAAAAAAAAGTAAGCAGAGGGGTAACTCTCAAATCTCAATCTCATGCTTTTATCCGACCAAGTATGTTCTATTCTTTAATGCACTACAACAACAACAACAAACCCAGTATATTCTCACATAGTAATGCACTAACTTTCTTTTTTACCTAATTAATTGAACTTTTTAGTGAGGATCTAAATGATTTTCAGACTTTGTTTAACATCTTATTCATTAAGATGTATTAACAGGTTGAATCTTTTTTTTTTTTTTAAAAAAACACTTAATGGGCTGATATCTTAACCATTCAGATTCAGACCTTCATAAAGTGAAAGCAAATGAAAAGGGATTGTAGTGTAAAGTCTATAAATATGGCTTAGTGTAACAAATGTAGTTGACACAATTCAATACTCCTATTAGCAACCTATTTCACCTGTTTCTCCAGCTCATCCATAATATCTATAAATAAGTCTTCTGCTGTTGATCCTGAAGTATTTGATGAGACAACTAGATATGTAGCAAAATCTCTAATCTGCAAGAACAAAATAAAGAAGGAAATTATTGGATGAAAAATTCAAAAAGATGAAAAGGGAACTCATGAAGGTAATCACTCACTGAACACAAGAAAGAAAAAATAACTTTGATGTAATAATCATGCCAGTTAGTTTTTGCATTAAGTATTCCCGCAGCAACATGCTCTTCCATCAATTTTCGGAACTCATCACGATTTTTACGTTCAGCTTTCCTCAATTCTTCCTATTTGAATCAACGGTGTATGCCCTGTGAGAAAGAGATAAATCAAAGTCTCCAAACATAAATTTAATTTTAACCCCCCAGTCTAATAAGCAATATACCATCCACAGTTTCCTTTGCTCCTCCTCTTCGCTCTCTAAATCACGTATATATTCCTAAAACAGAAAAGGTTGCAACATAACTTTAAAACTGAGGCGTACAAATGAGATGTTTGGAAAAAGTTATTTATGATGTATTAGAAAAATGAGTAGTACCTGGAAAATCCCCAAGTGATCGATTTTCTCTAGGCGGGAGCATCTTTCATCAGTTTCCAAGCGGTCCTGAACTTTCCACCACTGGCTACTGGCCTGAACAAAAGAAGTCAGCAACAATGGAACTATGGAAGTTCTGTTTATTTTCCATAATACGGGTACATAGAATCTTTATAATAGAATAATAACTTCAACTCAAGTTCAAGTATGAACAAGAACACAACGAAGTTGAACAAATACCCTCAACACAAGATCAAAATGATCTTTACAAGAGGTGTATTTTATATTTTAGAAATATAGATGAAACAAAAATTGTTAAGGCCAAGTTGTCCGAATTCACGGACTTTCCTTAAAGAATAATTCCCCTCACTGTATCCGAGGTTATGGAATCTTCCTCCCAGGATAAAATGGCCTTCAATCAGATTATAGTTGTACCTCAAATAAGTGGATTGTTCGAACACACTCACAGTTTGAATGATCATACTTAGAGTATTTTTAAGAAGAAGAAGAAGCTTGTAATTCTAAATTTTTTTTCTGTGTTTCTTTTTCTTTATCTGTGGATGAAAACCAGGTTATTTATAGACACAAGATATCCCTTTGAAAGGTGACATTGGTACAATTTAGATGTGTGTGTCTTTTCCTGAAAATACATGTTTGTTTACTTAAACCATTGTAGTAATTTTCTGAAACAGTACAACATTTTGTGAAACATTGCATCAGTTCAAAAAAGTATTGCAGCAGTTCTTGAAGCAGTGTACTATTCATGCAAAACAGTGATACTATTCATGTAACAATGCTACTATTCACATAAAACAGTCACTCTTCATGCGTCAGTTCATGAAGCAGTGCATTGTTCACGCGAAACAGTGCTACTGTTCACATAACAGTGCTACTGTTCATGCAAAATAGTCACTATTCACGCATTCCTGCATGTTTTAACATTTCCATTCACACCCTTTCCTCACTATAAGCCCAACAATCCCTCACATGAATGGGGAATGACTATTATTTTCATAAAACTTTTATGGACAAGTATGTGATCATCAAGCAAAGACTGATTGCATCTGGATAAGTGGGTTTCCCTTTGAACTTTCCGTAGTGAACATGCATCGGATGCACTCGGTCAATCGGTAGATTTGATATCTTTGAACCGTTGAGCTTTAATGTACACCTAGACAACATATGTCACACAACTAACCTTTTACCATTTATGGTTCTTACGGTTTTTTTCTTTTCAGCCATGAACATATCCTGATTTTCATGAGAGCTTAGAGAATAGGCCTTTACTAACATTCTCTTTGAAGCAGCTTCCACTTCGCCCACACATAGGTAATTTCTAAACATTCAATCCTGTAGATTAAACTATTTGGTCAAATCTACCAAATTTAGATAATCATTAAAAGTTTTTTTTCCTGAAGTCTTATCCTTGTTTACTATACATTGTCTACATCATGAGAATTGGTTGGGTAATTGACAATGTTGAACCTGTCAGACACAATTTTGTTTGATCTCCTTGAACCTAGCTCTTAGGATCTCCAGTCTGCTAGGTAGAGTTACCACCATGCTGACTTGTCCTATAACTTAAGCCCATTTCCTGGATGTCCTTTCTGCTCCTTCTCTAGACAGGTCTTTTGTAAGTTGATCCGACATACTATCCTTCTACTTTATATAGTCTACAGTGATAATTCCACTAGAGAGAAGTTCTCTAATGGTATTATATCTTTGTCTTATATGACGAGATTTACCGTTATACATCATGCTCCCTACCCTACCTATTGCTACTTGGCTATCACAGTGTATACA
Organism: Capsicum annuum; assembly: GCF_002878395.1. Lineage (NCBI taxonomy): Eukaryota > Viridiplantae > Streptophyta > Magnoliopsida > Solanales > Solanaceae > Capsicum > Capsicum annuum. Next base: position 150,384,654 of record NC_061118.1, read on the forward strand.
TACTGGTGCCACTGGTTTGGACTAATACGAAATATCTTTCAAGAAATTCCAGAGCCATTCTGCTTTTTCACCAGCTTTATCTAATGTGATAAATTCAGATTACATTATAGAGCAAGCAATACACGTCTATTTGGATGATTTCCAAGAGACTGCTCCTCTACTGACAGTAAATACATATCCACTTGTGGATTTTACTTCGTTTGATCTAGTGATCCAATTTGCATCACTATATCCTTCAAGTACTGTAGGATATTTATTATAATGCAAAGCATAATTTTGAGTGTATTTAAGATACCCCAAAACTCTTTTTATTGCCATCCAGTGAGTTTTGTTGGGATTACTCATGTACTATCTTAATTTACTAATAGCACATGCAATGTCTGGTCGTGTACAATTCATTATATACATTAAACATCCCAATACTCTTGCGGACTCCAATTGCGAGTCACTTTCACCTTCATTTTTCCAAAGTGCAAAGTTCGCATCCAATGGAATTTTGGCAATATCGAATTCCATATACTTGAACTTGTCAAGTACTTTTTTCGATATAATGAGACTGTGACAATGCTAACCCTTGTGGATTTTGATGGATTCTTATACCTAAGATCACATCTGCAACTCCAAGTTCTTTCATATCAAACTTGCTCTCGAGTATTCGTTTGGTTGCATTGATGTCACAAATGTCTCTGCTGCTAATCAATATATCATCCACATTTAAGCAAACAATGACTTGGTGATTTGGTGTGTCTTTAATATATACACATTTATCACATTCATTTATCTTGGGTCCGTTTTCCAACATAGTTTGGTCAAACTTTGCATGCCATTGCTTAGGTGCTTGTTTTAGTCCATAAAGTGACTTAACAAGTTTACACACCTTATTTTCTTTTCCTGGAACCACAAAACCCTCAGGTTGTTCCATGTATATTTCTTCCTCCAAATGTCTATTGAGAAATGCGGTCTTCATATCCATTTGATGGATTTGAAGATTATATACCGCCGCCAAGGTAATTAACATTTGAAATCAAGGTTATCCTTGTTACTGGCGAGTATGTATCAAAGTAATCAAGGCCCTTTCTTTTGGTTGAAGCCTTTTACTACAATTCTTGCCTTGTATTTGTCAATAGTACCATTCTCTTTTATTTTCCTTTTAAAGATCCATTTTGAACCTAAAGGTTTATTTTCGGGAGGAAGGTCAACCAATTACCATGTATGGTTGCTTAAGATTGAATTAATCTCACTATTGAATTCCTCTTTCCAAAAGGATGAGTCTGACGAAGACATCGCTTCTTTAAATATTTGAGGCTCATTTTCTAAGAGAAATGTTACAAAATCCGACCCAAACGAAGTTGACGTTCTTTAATGTGTACTACGTCTTGGGTTTTCTTCATTATGTACATTATCATTTGGTTTATCTCGAGGTCGTTTAGATCCTCCACTAGACTATTCATGCCTAATTTTATACGGGTAAATGTTTTCAAAGAATTCAGCATTGTCTGATTCAATTAACGTATTTTCACTAATATCCAGATGTTCATATTTATGAACCAACAATCGACATGCTTTACTACTTTTAGCATGCCCTATGAACACGCAGTCCACCGTTTTAGGTCCTATTTTAACTCTTTTAGGTATAGGAACTTGAACCTTTACTAGATACCCCCATACTTTGAAATATTTCAAGTTAGGTTTCCTTCATTTCCATTTTTCGTAAGGAATTGATTGTGTCTTACTATAGGGAACTTTGTTGAGTATACGATTGGCTGCAAGGATAGCCTCCCCCCATAAGTTTTACGGTAAACCAGAACTTATAAGTAAGGCATTCTTTATTTCCTTCAAAGTTTGATTTTTCCTTTCCGCAATTCCATTAGATTGAGGTGAATAAGGGGCTGTAGTTTGATGGATTATTCCATTCTCTACACATATTTGCGCAAAGGGAGATTCATATTCTCCGCCCCTATTACTTCTTATCATTTTGATCTTTTTGTCTAACTGATTTTCAGCTTCAGTTTTATATTGCCTAAACGCATCTATTGCTTTATCCTTACTATTTAGGAAGTAGACATAACAATATTTAGTGCAATCTTCAATAAAAGTTATGAAATACTTTTTCCCACCACGAGATGATGTTGACTTCATATCACAAATGTCAGTGTGTATTAAGTCTAAGTGATTGGAATTCCTTTCAACGGACTTATAAGGATGCTTTGCATACTTCGATTCCACACACATTTGACTCTTTGATTTATTGCACTCAAAGTTTGGCAAAAATTCTAAGTTAATTAGTTTTCGTAACATTTTGTAATTAACGCGGACTAAACGTTCATGCCATAAATCATAAGAATCAAGCAAATAAGACGAATTTGAACTTTTATTCATTTCAACAGTCATTACATTCATCTTATAAAGGCCCTCCGTGAGATAGCCTTTTCCTACATACATTTCTCCTTTGCTAACTACAATTTTTCCAGAAACAGTTACACATTTGAATCCATTCTTATCTAGGAGTGAAACAGAAATTAAGTTCCTACGTAACTCCGGAACATATAGCACATTGTTCAGTGTCAAGACCTTGCCGAAAGTCTTCTTTAGGCAAATTTTTCCTGTTCCCTCTACCTTAGCAGTAGCGGAGTTGGCCATGTAAATCATTTCTTCTACTTGAGCTAGAGAAAATGACGAGAACAACTCTTTGTTTGCGCAAACATGACGTGTGGCACCAGAATCCATCCACCATTCACGTAGATTCCCCACCAAGTTGCATTCCATGAACATAGCACACAAATCATCATATTCTTTGTTGGACTCAATCATGTTCGCTTGGTCCTTTTTCTTGCCTTTCTTTGGGGCTCGACAATCTGTGGACTTGTGGCCAATTTTGCCACAATTGAAGCATTTTCCCTTGAACTTTTTCTTCGGTTGATTGCTTCCATGTTCAACTTTCTTTATTTTCTTTGAGTTATTTTGGCCATCTTCTACAATACGGGCTCCATTCATTGTAGAATTTCCCTTTGACCTTCTTTCGGCAGCTTTATTATCCTCTTCAATACGAAGTCATACGATAAGATCTTCAACGGTCATTTCCTTGCGTTTATGCTTTAAGTAGTTTTTGAAGTCCTTCCACAAAGGTGGTAGCTTCTCAACTATAGCTGCTACTTGGAAAGCATCATTCACAATTAGACCTACAAAACAGTTTATGTGAGTATCAAGAACATTTTTAATTTGTTCAACTAAGATATTTTTCAAAAATATACCTTCTACTAGGAGATCATATATGATGACTTGCAACTCCTATACTTGAGAGACAACAGATTTGCTGTTAATCATTTTGAAGTCCAGGAATCGTGCAACAAGGAATTTCTTAATTCCCGCATCTTCCGTTTTATATTTTCGTTCAAGTGCCCCCACTGTTCTTTTGATGTCTTGGTTCCACTATAGACATTATATAGGTCATCTTGGAGACCACTCAGAATATAGTTCCTGCAAAGGAAATCCTAATGTTTCTAAGCTTCTACAATAATGAAACGGTCCTTGTCCGAGGTTCCCTTGGGCACCTCGGGAGCGTCTTCGCTATTGAACCGCTGTAGACATAAAGTGGTGAGGTAAAAGAACATCTTTTGTTGCCACCGCTTGAAGTCAATGCCAGAAAATTTTCCAAGCTTCTCCGCCGGTGCCATCGTTGGCGGAGCATTTGTGTGACTTGATGTGGCAATATTATTTTCCCCCATAGACGTTGTCGCATCCATCATTTGAATTTCAGTTGTCATTTTTCCTGTCACCACAAGACAGAAAACTTAGTATTTTTCAAAATACTATTTATAAAGTTAAGTAACTTGAAACTCTTCTTCTTGTTTCTAGTTAATGATGAAGTTTTTATTAATTCGAATCGTCAACCGAGTGAACCTTAACTTGTGATGAAGATTTTATGTCTTCTAATCACTAGTTAAATTCAAGCGGAGTAGAAAGCCTAAGCTTTAATCTCCAAAAATAAGTAATACAGATTCTGTAAAAAAATTGTTCCTTAAGATTGTTATTTTCTACAATACGGGTACGTAACAACTTCAACTCGAGTTCAAGTATGAATAAGAACACAACGAAGTTGAAAAAATACCCTAAACACAAGATCAAAATGATCTTTACAAGAGGTGTATTTTATATTTCAGAAATATAGATGAAACAGAAATTGTTAAGGCCAAGTTGTCCAAATTCACGGACTTTCTTTAAGGAATAATTCCCCTCACTGTACCCGAGGTTATGGAATCTTCCTCCCAGGATAAAATGGCCTTCAATCCGACTATAGTGGTACCTCAAATAAGCGGATTCTTCGAACACACTCACAGTTTGAATGATCACACTTAGAGTGTTTTTAAGAAGAAGAAGAAGCTTGTAATTCTGAAAATTTTTTCTGTGCTTCTTTTTCTTTACCTGTGGATGAAAAACAGGTTATTTATAGCCACAGGATGCCCCTTTGAAAGATGGCATTGGTTCAATTTAGAGGTGTGTGTCTTTTCCTAAAAATACATGTCTGTTTACTTAAACCATTGCAGTAATTTTCTGAAACAGTATACCATTTCATGAAACATTCCATCAGTTCGAAATAGTGTTGCAGCAGTTCATGAAGCAGTGCACTATTCACGCGAAATAGTGCTACTGTTCACGTAACAGTGCTACTGTTCATGCGAAACAGTCACTGTTCATGCATCAGTTCGTGAAGCAGTGCACTGTTCATGCGAAACAGTGCTACTGTTCATGTAACAGTACTACTGTTTACGCAAAACAGTCATTGTTCACGCGTTCCTGCATGTTTTAACATTTCCATTCACACCCTTTCATTACAATAAACCCAACAATTCTATCTCCTTGAAATAGAAAAACATAATCTAGGAACAGATGCTAATTCCACTAGAACAAATACCTTAATAAAGTCACAGGATTTTAAAAATTCTAAGTACTCCACTCTATTGCGCTTTTGCTCCTCCAATGCCATCGCATGCTCCTAATAAAATCCAGTACAAAGTAAAAAAAATAAAAATTTCTCTATAAAGAAGACAATATTTACAAAGAGACTTTAACTACACTTGCATGAAAGTATTGAAAAACTTTTTCTATTTTACGACGGAGGGGGGAGAGGAAGAAGCATATCATAGTTTCAAGTTTTAAGAAAAATTGCATACAATACATGGAAGTCTATTTTAATTGTAATTCAATGGTGAACAAATTTAAATGTTGTACCCTTGAGAAGCCATTAAAAATGTATTCAAAGAACACAAGATTTTAAGTTGAATATCTACAACATTCCTTCTTTCTACTCTTTAAGCAAAACAAAAAAAAGGGAACAAACTAAAAGACATCCTGCAAAGGAAAGGAATGGAATGATTGTTGTTAATCAAGTGGACCAGCGCCTAACTCAACTTCGAAAACTAGGTCAGGTGGTGAAGATTGTCCAAGATCATATAAGGAAACTACAACACATACACCTTACTAGTGTGGGATTCTCATACATTAATCGCACACCAAGACTAGACATTTGTAGCATCAGTTAACCTAGGTTGGCTAACATCTAATAGTCTAACATCAAGATAGATCTGCCTCTAATACCATGTTTAAGAAATTGGACCTTGTTTCTATCTCAAATGAAAGGCTAACTCAATTTGTGAGGAGCCAAAGACCATATAAGGAAACTACAGTCCGCACACTTAGTTTTTAACATATAGAAGCTTACAAAGAAAGTTTTGCAAAAGAAGCTTCACCTTTTTCTCAAGTTCCTCCACATAATATTCGAAAAGGTCCTCACGGTCTTTAGCTCGCTCAACAGATTTAAAGCGTTCATCATGTTCGAATATGGAGATTGCCTTACTGAATAATCAATAGCAAATAGTTAGTGGATCAAATGGAACTTACACAAGTAATGGATCGACTTCAAGGTACCAAAACACATACAAACAATGACCAAGATTAGAAAACAAGCAGCAGACAACTTAACATTACAAGTGAAAGACAAACCTCCATCTTGACGATGGTGACAGCTCCTTGCAATCCTGTAAGATTGAGAACAACGGACATCGTTGTGAAAAAAACCACTTATTCTTTTGAACAAGTCAAATACTAGTCTCTAACACATCATGAATATTATGATAATATCTTTTTATTTTTGAAACTGGTAATGTAAATATCATCATATATCAAATGGAAGACACCCACAAAAGAAAATTTCACTTACTTCTAACATTATCCTGAAATCTTCCCTAGCTTTTTTCTGTTTAACATTCCTCTCTTCAGCTTCCAGTTTTTTCTTTTGACCTAGATACTGGAACAGACATACAACTTCAAAATGATCACTATAGACCTTGGGTGTGTTTGGTATGAAGGAAAATGTTTTCCTAGAAAACAAGTTGGTTTCTTACTTGTTTTCTTATGCTTGGTTGATGAAAGGAAAATATTTTTCAAAAAATGTTTTCTAGAGTTTGGTTGGTGAATAAAAATATATTTTTTAGAAAATACATTTGAGAGTTGTATAAACATTTCAACTTAAGAGTGAGATTGAAAGAGAGTTTTGGAAAATGTTTTTCCTACTTTTTGAAGGGAATTCATTTTCCTTAAATTTAAGGAAAATAAGTTAATTTGGAAAACATTTTCCAAAATATTTAAGTCAACCAAACATGAAACAATTGGATATCAAACACAATCTATCTTTTTGCAATACGGTATGCTGAAACATTGAAGCAGCAATTAACCCATTCCAATGCCGACTTGGAGAGATACCTCATTAAAAGCTTGCTTCCGCTCACAAAGGGATTTTAGAGCACCATATCTCCGGTCATTAATTACTGAGCTCATGCCTTGACAAATACAATTCATGTCAAATGATCTCCCTCAATTGTTTGGTACGCACAAAACAGTCAAGTAATAAACCTGATCCCACATGCAATCAGACCCAATATTTGCAAATTCCAAAAGAGTTTTGAATGCACTCTTTGCCTCCTAAATAAAATCAGATACTTAAAATAGAAATAAGAAAAATTTTGAGAACATACATTAAACGGGACAAAAAGCAATAATCAACTATACCGCTTTGCTCTCATAAACTAATGGTCCCAGCTCGACTGTTTTCTCATCTGATGGAGTAGTACCTCCGATTTCAGTTATTGCAGCATCTTTCTTGACATTCTACATTTTATGCACAACATCAATCACAAAGGACAAAAGCAAACCTCATTGGAATTTGGAGCATATTCTTCACCTGTTAGCAGTTGACTAACAACTGCACGACAAAATTGTTGGATCAACATCCAGCATAACAGCTATGAAAAGCTTTCTTGGTGTTTTAACCAGTAACCAGTAGTAATTAACTAATCACATAGGTATTTCAGAAGGACAAAGTACCTCTCTATTCTCTGAAGAAAATCCATCACCATACACTACTGCATTTTGAGTTGTAGTAGTCTCAGAACTATAGAAAAATTGAATTCCAAATAAGAAGCAACACAAACTAGAGGCAAATTTATAAAATATAAATCTGAAAACATACATCGGTGGCGTGACAGAATTTCCCAAGGTTACTGCTATTCCAATTTTCTCTGAATTAACAACAGCTCGCGAAGTAGGTTCTGAAGAATTCTTCATTTCGACTATTTCAATCATCGGAGAAGAAACCTTACCAATAAACTTGATGATTCTGAAGCCACAATAGTTGGTGAGTTAGCAGTTGGTGACACAGCAGTTGGGCTTTATTTAGTACCGTGTACCAAGACTAATGAACCATCTGCACCCGGGGATGATGTTTTAACAACAGAAATGGATCCAAAATCAGAAGCGTGCGAAATGGTGTCCTTTTCACGAGCCAACTGTGAATTTATAAATAATTGAACTTTATGAGAATAGAGTATCCAAGAAAACAGAATATTGCCCCTTCTTATCATGCTAGCAACTGTGAATGCATAAAGATTTTATGAGAACTAGAGCATCCAAGAAAACAGAATATTGTCCCTTCTTATCATGCTATTTAAAGCACAGAACAATCCCTTCTTATCATGCTATTTAAAGCACTGAACAAACCTATGTTGGATTTAAATCTAACATCACCTTGACTTCATCAGGAATTCTCCATTTTGACGTTCTAGTAACCTTGTTGTAGTAATACCTATAGAAAACAAACAAAGCAATCAGCATTATGCACAAGTAACACACAAAAGTACCCACTATAGAAGAACAATTGGAAAGAGGCCAAAAAAATATATAAGTTACACACTTTTTTCCCTCAGGACTTGTAAATTCTCTCCAGTCAGTTGATGTGTCGGCCCTCTGTCCCAATGAAAATAGCATGAAAGCAGGTCAAGTCAAAAATAAGAACATAAACAGTACCCTGAGAGTAGAAATCAGTAACTTCCAGCAGTACAATACTGGATGGAAGTGTTAGAATATGAATGATATAATGTCCCACATGGAAAAGGACTAGAATGTACTGTGTAGAATATAACTACAAGCAGGGTGGAACCATTGCCAAGCTGCGGCCGAGCTACAACCATCCAAGGGTGATCAATTGAACAACATTCGCCTCATAACCGCATTTTGTATATATATATATATATATATATATATATATATATATAGGTCAAATTCTGTCGTTTTTTAGTATTTTTTAACGAACAGCCTTGCCATAAAAAACAAGACTGAGTGTGACAGTAAGGGTGTTCAAATCCTGCACTGAGGTTCTAAGTTCCATACTCAACACAGCCCCCCCATAATTTTTTTTCCATTTGGACATGTTTGAAACTCATAAACTACAGTTATGCTTTTTTTCGATGAATCAATTTCTGAACATGTGTTTTTTGTCCCAATTAGCTCTTGCAAAAGATCTAGTAACTAGCATGCCATGTATAATAGTTTTGTTAAAATAAACTTAAAGGTAAATTTATAAATTGGTTGTTATACTATCTATCTTGCGTGGGGAAGAGTGTTTGGCTGGTCAAGAGCTCGCATGTTCGAAAGATAAACTTAGCAGAAATGAGGATGTTGAGATTGGTGTGTGGGCATACTAGGAGAGATAGAATAAGAAACAAAGATATGCGAGAAAAAGTGGTAGTGCTCTCTGTGGTGGACAATTGACAAGAAGACTTGAGGGTTGGGGATAAAGAACCTAAAGATTCAAAGTAAGGCTCTCGTGATGAAATGATTGTGGAAATATGCAAACAATAACCAGCTGCTATGGAGGAAAGTGATTGGGGCTAAATATCCTGAAGAAGATAGATGGATGACTAAAGAAGTGACCCCATCATACGGGGTTAGCCTCTAGAGATCTATTAGATCTATTAGACACTAGTGGAATGAAGTTAAAAGCAACTCAAAGGTTAAAGTGATGGATGGAAACAAGACTAGGTTCTAGAAGGATAATTGACATGAGGATGGGAATATGGAAGTGATTTTTCTAGATATATACAACTTGGTATTGTATCAATAGAGGACTATAGCAGAATTATGGATACCACATGGGTGGAACTTGAATTTCAGAAGGCAACTTAATGATCGGGAGGTAATGAGAGTAGTTGAATTATTTAATACTGTGGACTTATTCAATGGACTGCAGACAGTGAAGGACATACTATGGTGGATGGGAAATGAAAAAGGAATGTTCAGTGTCAACAAAGCCTAAAAGATGATGAACCAAATAAATCACCCGGATCCAAGATGGCCATGGAAGCAAATATGGAAAAGTAGGATACCTCACATAGTGTCGTGCTTTGTCCTTGTCTGGTTACTGACCAAGGAAGTAGTTCTTACACAAGATAATGTCATGAAGAAAGGGAAAACCTTGTGCTCCAGATGTTTCCTCTATGAAGAAACTTTTGAGACAGTTAACCATGTATTTCTACATTGTAAGTACACCCAACAACTTTGGAGAATCGTCTTAAAACTAAAAGGCATTTCCAGGACAATGTCTAGGAAAGTATCCGACACTTTAATGTGCTGGGAGAAACAGGTGTACATGAGAAGGACAGAGGTAGATGGAGAATTATCCCTGGTGCTATATGGTGGGCTATATGGAAAGAAAGGAATTCTAGATGTTTTGAGAGTATAGAGAATAGTGTACAGAAGGTTAAACTCAACTGCATTTTGCTTTTATGTTTTTGGTGTAATCAACTATACTCTAATGATACTGCCTCGATAATTGATGTTCTAGACTAAATTTAGATATAGAACAGTCGATTTAGGAGTACTAAAAGTTTATAAAATTACAAATAAACCAATTAAATCTGAGTTCAAATTGGGTGGGTTGGGTTATGACCCGCATTTTAGAGTAATTCAACCCAACCCATGTCAGCCCAAGTAGCTTTAGGGTGGGTTAATAACCTGCCCATTTATTAACTCAGACCTCTTTGATCCGCCCAAATCCAGCCAACCCCGCCCATTTGATACCTTTAGTTTAATAGAAGTAAAGTGGACCATGCCAAAAAAATATACCAAATCTATTGAGTTGAAGTAAAGTGGACTATCAAAGGACACACAACAATCTGTTGAGCTGTTAGAAGAAATGGGGGAGAACAATCCTTCCTTGTATTTGGTGGATAGTATGGAGCGAGAAAAGTTGAAGGTATTTTGAAGATAAATATAATTCCATACAGAAAGTTAAATGGAATAGCATTGTAGATTTTTGTTTTTTTGTTTAAGGGCCAATGTGTACAGGATGCATAACAAGTTGTAGATCTCTTCGAATCCTCGCATTATTTTCATTATTTTTCATTTCTTTTGGACTGCTAGCATAACCTTAACGCTGACGAATACAAATTAATATCTCTGAAAAAAAAAACTGTTTATCTCAAAAAGAAAAGAATAAAAATGTTCAAACTTCCTTACAGCTCCAGTTGTTGGTCCCTTAATACTGGTCACTCACAACCAGCCAAACTTTCTTTGATAACCGTCATGTTTGGGCCAGCTTGCACCTTGACTAGTTACACCAGGTACTGCTACCTCCCACCAGCAAAGATACTGGGTAACTCTGTCCATCAAGGCTTGGAAAGACGGTAAGAAATCACCTAGTGTTTTTATCTCTGTTGGAAATTAAACCGGAGACCTCATGGTTCTCAATCTACTTCATTGACCACTAGGTCACACTCTTGGGTGCAAGTGTGCAACCAGCCAAACTATTATTCTATAAACCAAAATAAGAAGTGTGAACCGCAATATTATATCAAGTTTCCTCTCTCCATATCGCCATAGAGTTACAATAACATTACATTAATTAGAAAGTAAATAAAATTATTTAAAATAGACCAAATATAATCCTGCCGTGTATGCTTAAACACATATTTTAGAACAATAGTGTTAAATATAAAATCTTTTAGAACTATATTGGAAATAAAAGGTCAATGTAAATCCCAAATGAAGCCTACATAGTATAGTAAGATCGAGGAAATCTGCTCGCTAAACAAACTTTCAACAGAAATCACATATACTTAGGAAAGTAAAAGTGGTTCTACGAAGCTTCCTAGAAAAAGAATTTTGTACTTCTTTTTTCATTGATAAGCACAGGAAACTGGATAAAACTAACCATAAAAATCTTGATGACAGGAGACCTCACCTCCATTTCTGTCATCAGCTCTCGAGGTTTCTCCCACATAGAGATTCTTGTCCTTCTATTATAATAATATCTAAAAATCAATTCAAGAATTGTAAGAATGTTATTAATTGGTTGGAGTAATAAAGCCATAGGAAATATGACAACATTAGCAACCATAATTGGCCTACTGATCATCAAAAGATGCTGAAAATAGCAATACCTACTAGCATTTAGCCACATGTAAAATATGTATGATAATAGAGAAATGGGGTCAAAATGAAGTTATCGGTAGAGGTGTATCAAGTTCTACTGATCAACAGTCAGGTAGAATTTGGTAGCGGTGAACGACATCCCATATGATAACTTTGACAAAGAGGACTGAAACAAAAGGGCCAATTATCTCCAGTGCTAATGGAAGCTGAATGATGTACAAAGCACTAGATGTGGATACTTGAGGGATTTCTTGGCAGTGATGGGGGCCAACATATCCACCACTTGTTCATAGAAAAGACACTAAGTTTTTGTGATGCAGACATTAACCTATTCATATGAGTAACCTATGTGAATATAATCCAAAAGCAAGAACTCCGGAAAGCCAAATCGGTATGCTCTTTTTTCTCTTTGGGAACACAAAGTGGTAAAAAGATTGGATCTGAATGAAAATGATATTTTTGCAGAGCTCCTTTTATTGTATACCGCGGTTTTACACCTTTTTTGTTCACTGGAATCTTAATTTTCTTACAAAAAACTATCATAGAATTCAAATGTTGACTCTCTCAGTCAACACACACTCATTAACCCATTAACTTAAGCATGTTACTTGTTGACAATATTTATGCAAAACGGGTACAATAAAACACATTGAATTCTCACCGGAACAACCAAGGGAGCTGCTAATTCTCCAGTCTTCTGCATAGTTGTCGCAGAATTCACATTATGATTACTTATTGGCATCCAGGGTTGTACCCCTGATGGAAACCTATGATTATTTATCTGTGTCTCTGATACTGGGAGCTAGAAGAATCTGCATTTACCTGTTGTTAAAGGCGATAACAAAATGTATTTAATCAATATATGAATGGAACATCGGAAACTGATTGACAATAACCACAAAAGATCTTCCCAAGGCCTTACATTATATGAAGAAGAAAGAGGTAAATTTGGGCCACTAGAACCATGCATGTGGTTATTTGACATCGGAAGATTTTGCTGAAAATCATGGGGAATAGGTGGTCCCTGAGGCATTCTATGCATTCCTACTACAGGTTTACCAATAACCTGTTGCATAGGTTACGGAAATTGGATATGAGAAGGTTGAGACATCGCAACATTTGCATGTCCAAGTGGCAGAAATTGTTGAGATGACCCAGAACCATAAGGTTGTGCCAACTGGGCTGGAAGCATAGGCTGGAACTGCTAAAGATGGGGGAAAATATTTATCATAATGTCTCTACATTCAAAAGTCATTTATCCCTCCCCCAAGCCTCCACAACTTTACCTGCAGTGACATGGATGGAATAGCACCAGGAGCAGGACTAGGCAGAGGAGGTATAGGAGGCTTCTCAACCAATATCCATGCAAGGAAGAATAGATAAAATCAGAATATAGCTACTTTCCAAACATATTTAGTTAATTTTCCAATCAATGTTGAAAGCTTGTATCCATGCGCAACTCCCTAAATTAATTTGAAGGAAAAGGTAAGAATTTTGAAGCCAAATCACATAGTAACATGAAACCCTTTTCTTCATCTAATAAATAGAAAGCTTGAAACGAGAATAAAGAGAGATAGGAAATAGATGACCTATCACAGCGTTAGACGAGAATGGACAAAATGATAAGCATCTTTACCTTATGGACAAAATGATAAGCATCTTTACCTTATGGCTTGGGTTCAACAGCTACTGATAGCTACTGATGGCCTAAGTATCTTTTCTTCGGGTGTAAAGAAGCACGTCTGTTAATGCAAAACTATGATCATAGAACTGAAACATGAGGTACGAGTAGGTATTAGGATAACCAAAAAATACTGAGACCAGAATGGGTTGAGCCTCACTCTTCCCTTCTGATGTTCTATGTCATACTGACATCACTACTAGAATCTGAAAGCCTGACTTGGTTATTCGCTCTATTATCTCTCCCTTAGCTTCAAGCCATCATATTAAGTTTGGGAGATCCCTTACTAGACTCTAAACTGAAGTACACTCACTGCACTCTGGGGTCTGGAAAACTACTATACACGCATATCATGGCACTTAACCCGAATGACTACACCTGAAAGTGGAAAACCCACTGTTAATACTACCTTCTGAGATACACTTTATCATTCTGTAGACCCAGTAGTCATCATATAATACTTGCATACTTAATAACTTCGGGTCTTCATGGGTATCCCTATAGTCGGAGTGCACACCCTCTAGTGCTTTAACTTTTATTTCTATTAGTTCAACCTTCAAAAACTTAAACTTAGAATCTAGCACTCAACATGGATATCACCAAGCCTTCAATGAATCCTACTACTTCCGATATAGCCTACCAATATTGCGACTCGAAACTTATATCTCTCTACTATGAGAATAAATATCATATAAAAAAGCCCAACACTATCAATCAAAACTCCTTAACTTGGCTATTTAGAACACCATATACCATCTAACTAGTCTTTCTCCACCTAGCAACTCAACAATATAACTCGTCACACAAAACGTGTAATAGTCTTAGAAAATACCGCAACCTCAGATCACCTTGGGCATACTTCTACATTATATATGCAACATCATACTTCACTACAAATCAAATAAACTTAAGCTCTTGCATATATCGTTCAAGCCTATTAGATTACTTCCATAAAACTAGTATCATTAACCAAGAAATCATCACATCCACCTTCATGGACATCAATTGTTCAAAACTTAATTTCTCGTGCTAAGCATGATTTTACAACCCAACCTTACGCATGATTCTCACTTGGATACCATGAAATAGACATCAAGAAACACTAGTACACTAGAACTTCCAAACAACAAATAATTGATCTTGACCATATGGTCTTCCTTATCTTAACTCATTAGCACATACTATTTTAACACATCAAGCCTACTAATTTTTTTCCACAAAACATACATCATTAATCTCATGCCACTATTTTTACCACCACATTCTACTTTAAATTCAAGCATATAGTCCGGTACCAATCATCTATCACTACTGAAAAATGCAATATAATATGGTAGTCCATAAAATTTGGGACATACTATACAAGCGCCTAAAAAATCAGTGCATTCCTTCTCACAAGTAGTATTAGTTTACAATTACCAACGAAAAGAAGGTCAAGGGGTAAAGTTATATAATAGACATGATCAACCTTAATCTTATATTATAACCCCATACAATCTTTTCTACTTATATGGATTTCTCACCTCATACTTACTTAGCCAAACATACATTTAGACTACCTTCAAATTCCACAAACAACCATGAGTCTATACTTACAACTTACTGGCTAATATAGCCATTTTCACACTTCAAGCAATAGAGAAATCACCCTAACTAACAACTCCTTCTTTACCTTCTACTAAACTAACACACAAGGACAAATCACCTCTTTACCAACTCAATCTCATGCAAACAGATTCAGCTATATATATATATATATATTAAACCAACACAAGAACAACAAGTTGGACAACAAGTTGCTAGTGAATCGAAATAGGCCTCACACGGCTTCACTAGAATTTGATTTTGTATTTTAAACAAGAAAATGAGATGAATGACAAGTCAACTATGCTAGTGAATCGAAAGAGCCCCACAGGGCTTCACTAGACTTTATTTTTTTCAACAACACTTTGATGACAAGATAACACGAGATAGAAATTTAATACGCAATATCCAATGAACTAAGAAAACACATCTTACTCTGTATAAATAAAATTGGAGTCAAACACTTCCTCCACGGACTACCATACCATCCACACATGCTACTAGTTACCATATTAGTCTATCACCATAAGGGGGTAAATCATTCTCGAACATCGGTTATTCAACTGAAATATTCATTTACACAAAAGTCACCCTCGCTCTGACTTCTAACTTTGTGACTTCACATCACTAACTTCTTGGTCTAATTTCATTACCAATAGGTCATGACAACAACACTTTGACGCATACTACTATTCGGGTGAAAATATAGTTCCAACATTCTATACACATCATACCCCCCTTGAGCAAGACATTTGTAACATAAATTTGAAGGGGACTAAATGTAATTAATACCTCAAGCTGAAAAGCACGATTCCATCAGGATCAATGTTTACATCAGAATCAATACACATTGAAGCACTAACGGAATCTTCTCAAGTCCTTGCACAAATTTTATCTCTTATATAGTTCAATCAGAAAAGACCATACTATTTAGATTCTAAACTTATGCACTTAAATCACGTCAATAATGAGACATATCTGAGGACATTAGAGTAAGAAAAGAATTTGGGATGACTTTTTTTTTACTTTCGTATGGGCGACACCATAGCACGAATTAGAGTAAGAAAGAGGAACATTCTAACTCTATTGCACGAACTAGAATATGAAGAAAGAGAGACATTCCTAAATGCCTAGTAGCCTCCTGCTTATAAGTGTGGCGCACTATACACCCATAAACAAGACTCTACTCGACGTTATTTCACAGACACCCTGGGACCATTAACCGTGCTTTGATACCAAGTTTTTCATGACACAAACCGGGGCCCTGGCCGTGGCGAGCATTCCAAACCATGAAGGCCTGAAACACCCCTATCTATCTGGTAATTATGCACTTAATTCATATGATAATAAGATATGCAAAAGATACACAATATTACGGAAAACATGATCATAAATCAAATGAAATCAACAAAGGGGAAATAATGTCCCACAACATATATCGACATCTGAACAACTATCTACGAAATCTCTAATACATGACTAAAACAAATTACTGTCTGAAAACTGGGACAAGGCCCCCAGTAGACCCAAAACTACTATATGATAAATGAACTGACAGACATCAGGCCTTCCAAAATATAGAAGGCTCACCACTTGATTCTACAAATCTGTCGAAAAAGATCTACTGGTTATCTGGACCCCTAAATTATGCCTCCAAACCTGGGAGGGAAGGGGGTCAATACAAAAGTACTAGTACGCAGAGAAACCAAAAACAAAATATAATATTTTTTTCCAAATATAGGTGAGAGCCATTATAAAGCAGTTTCATATTAAATTATTTGAAAACCCATGGGCATAATGTAATAGTTTTCAACAATAATGTAATGCAGCTGAGCTAGGTAAAATACCCTACATATAACATTTACACTAACTGTCAAATCTCGGTTGCCGCCGAGACTAGAGTATAAGTGAGGGGAAGACACACAAGATCACACAGCAGGGTGTCTCGACCCAATAAAGTATAGTGGTTCTGAAGATCACTTAGCCTGGGCTCCTAACCATAATCCCAATTTAGGAATGACATAAAGTCAAGTACACAAGATCACTTAGCCTGGTACCAAATCCCCATGTCGACAAACACGATTTCCAGCGATGAGCCCTTACACTCAAATGCCTTCTTCGGGCAGCCACCTATCTCATGTAAAATCAATGCATCAAACTCTATTTAATTTAATCACATATCTTATTCTGTAGGGTATCGTCATACCCGACTTGCAAGCCATCAATATCACATCATTCTTTCATGCAACCATTATATTCATCATATTTAAACATAACAACCCTCTCATTGCAAGTAAAAACCATGACCATTTTCAAATTATTTCATGTCATGCTTGTCAAGATGATTTCAAACATTTCACATCATGTAAGAATTTAAAAAGAGATCATATAAAAGAGGGATTTCATATAATTCATCCTCTCAAGTTAACATCTTTTCAGAATACATGCATATACATATATCAAACCACTTCGGGAATAGGCCTAAAGACCAAATCAATAGCATAAAACATTTAAAACAGAATTATATTCATAATTTTAAAGCCCCCATTTTTAAAACATGAGTTTTTAAGCCAATGAGATTTTTGAGATAACCCCAAGTACCTCTATATGTGAAGATGATAGGTGCTGGGGATTCCAAATATGCAATTAGTTTCAAAAACTCACGGTTGAATCTTGAGTTGCTTGGATTTTTATTTTGAAACCCTAAGGAGAGTTCTTGAGCAATTTTGATGAATGAAGGTGTATTTTGGGAACTAAATTTCGTGTTTATGGCTAAATAAGGGTGGGAAAAAGACCATTTTGCCCCAAAAATGAAGTGTTTAAGTCACTTGAGTAATAATATATGCGGCGCAAACCTGATCGCATAATATAGGTTGTGAGGGGCACTCTTTATCACACACATAAGGTTGTGGGTGGCATACCTTTTGGCATAAGTTAGGGTGTGCATTGCACACCTTATGGCATAAGTTAGGGTGTGCGTCGCACACCTTATGCTGTACGACACACTCCACTTTGCAAAGCCATAACTTCTTCCTCGGGTGTCGAAATTTTCCAAAATTAGTATCGTTGGAAAGATAATTCAAATACCTTTCATTTGATATATAGTAGGCACTCTAATTCAATATATACAAAGAGTAATGGTCGATTGAAGTTAACCTAAGTTTCAACGCTCACTAAAATTCGAACGATAGGAAAACTTTCAACTTGTCCTTGAGCTTGGGGACCTCTATGATCTCAATTCATGCTCAAATAGGTTTCCACACTACATAATTTATTAACACACTAAACTTGCATTGGATTTATGGCTTGTGGAACCTTTACGTGAAGAAAATGATGATTTTCGTTCTCGTCCGAAATGCGGGGTGTTACAAAATTTGTTAGAAAATGGAAAATACAACCATATGGAGTAGAATTTAGCTGCACCGTACTCCAAATATACTAAACTGAACTTTAAAAGTACTAATGCATTTCTTACCTGTTGGTGCATAGCATTCAAAATTTTTATTGTCTTTGGTCTGAAGATAGCCACAACGACGATTTCAAGAATGAAGATTAAACTGAAAAGAAGCCATGCTCGCTCCAGAGTTCCTGCTACATGATGCAACATTACTCTACAACGTTGAAGCCACTTTCCTAATCCTTGGAGTCTAAGTTATTCCGAGAATGAAATATGATTAGGTAACATATCCTCAACATCATTTGAATCAGTGACAGGAGTGTAACGCCCCAGAAAATGAGTCCCGGAGTGTCACATGGTGCTTGAGGCTACGAGTATCCCCAATCTAATCCTTTGAGCCATTTTTATTCAGTTAAACACAAATCAACGGGGTTTTCATAAATAACCCTCAAATATCAACAGAGTAATCATCATCCAAGAATAAAAGAATTTTAGAAAGATAACAAAATACAACTTATTAGTCAACTCCCAACATCTATACTAGTCTGACAAGCCTTTAAGAAAATCAATAAAACCAGCGAGCCATTGAGACATGCCCCAACTGACTCATACTCAGTTATCAAATGTAAACAATTCCATGAAACCAACATCAGACATCACGTCCTCGGAACATGAGGACTCACCACAATAGAGGATGTAGAACAGCGTGCCTGAAGAATCACTGTCAATCCTGGAACTGAGCACCTGAACCTACATTCCAAGAACATGCAGCGCACATCTGAAGATGTGGGTCAGTACCATGGAAAGGAACCGAGTATATGGGGGTGTATGTAGTTGTATAAACATCATCATCATAAATATTTATAATAAATATGCAGGATGTATGAAAGACTTACATAGCCCAAAGAAAATCATCATAATCATGAGAGGATGAAATAAGTACAATAACACAAGTGAGTCATCATATAATTTGTCAATCACTTTCAGTTCATCAAGAATATCAATTCTCATAACGTAAATATCATTTAAATCTTTCGAAAGAATAACTTTCACAATTCCACTTTCAAATCACTTCACCATTCACCATAGACATAAGGAAACACACACACACTGAGAGATCCTATAACCGACATAAACCATGTGAGCTACATGGAGTCCAACGTACAACCAACATTGGGGAGAGCCGTCCTATCCTTGCCATCGGAGTAGGACTATCGATATCAAATCCACACAAACTAGTGATCACTATATAAATTAGTCTCAGGTTCACTCCTACGGGGGCATGTAATTCTAGGGAAGTAAGGTTGCTTTATACCTCCCACTCGGTACTAAAGATTTCTCTTGAACTTAGCTCAGATCATTTCAAAGACAATTCACAACAAAACAATTTCAGTAATATTTAAATATACATCGGGAACCATCATGCTTCCCATCTATCAAAATCAACCACGTTGTGAATTTGTTTCACACTCGAGTTCAAAACAACTCCATTAAGACCAAAAGGTCAAATCATTCAAAATATCTCAAATATTCAACATCAACGTGTTTATAATGCACACTTTCTAAAAAAAACAATTTCCAATGGGGATTCACGACCCAAATATCAAAATCATAATAAATATCGTTCAAGATTCATGCTTTATATCACCACACATGTAAATTTATCTTTCAAAATCATAAACAGCAAGATTTCATAATAATCATAATAAGATATGGGTTCATGCTTCAAATTCATAAAAATCAAATAAAAATCATTCCTTTGTAAAGATAATTACTTTTGGGCACAAGAACGAAAGAGAGTTCTTGTTGAAAAACCCCACATACCTTGAATGATGAACTTTAGATCGATACTCGTTTTTGAGATGTTAATCGTGCCTTTGAATGATGGTTCTTGGAGTTCTTGAAATAGGAACTTGGAATCTTGAATAAATTTGCAGAATTAATGGTGAACTTTGGAGGCTCTTGAAGTTGGATGTAGGAGCTTAGGGTTTTCTTTTTGAGGGAGTTTGATGAAATATAACATATAATGATTGTAATAGGATTTAATATAGGGTTTGGACGGATTTTGGGTGAGGGGGAATGACCAAAATGCCCCTAAAAATAAAAAAAAATCTCGAATCTATCCTTTGATGGACTATTTTGATAGTCTGAAGTAGATCAACCATAACGTTTTACTCCGATATTCACATTGGATGAAACTATTTTCATTAGAAAGATGACTCTTATATCTTTCCGTTGATATATAGTATCTCACCCAGATCATTGTGTACGAGGAGTTATGATCGTTTGAAGTTGACCCAAAAATTCACTTTTGATAGGCTGAAGTAGATTGACCATAACTTTTTGTTCTGATAGAAAAATTTGATGAAACCAATTTCATTGGAAAGAGGACTCGCAGAGATTTCCGTTGATATATAGTAGATAACCCATATCATTATGTACAAGGAGTTATGATCATTTAAAGTTGGAGCAAAAATACGTCAGGCCTCAGTACTTTTTCCTGCATGTTTTACTGTTCACTGCTATTCACGGTTCTATCGGAATGTTCATAAATCGTCCCTCGGGTGTCCGTTTTCGATGATCCATATATTGTTGGAAATATTATTCGATAATCTACGTAATGGTGGGTCATAATCTAAGACATTTCACATGAAAAATTTATAATTCATTCTAGAAGATAGAACCTAACACGTTTAGGCACAAAATTTCAACAAAAAATTTCCCAGGGTATTACATCATCCTCCCGTTGGAAACATTCATCCTCGAATGACGCTAGACATGCCAAGATTAGATAGGGAATATACCATAGAGCTGAAACCATTCGTTAGACTCATCACCACATCGTTTCTCACTCCGAATGCAACATAGAATGCATAAATTCAAGAAACTACAGCTGAACACATAATAAATGACAGCTGAACTGCTACAACTTTTATCAAAAGTGCATGATTTAGGAAAGAACGATAGCTTCGGATTGATCAAAGTTCGTGGAAAATAGGTGCGGGTACTTGGATCGCATATCCGCCTCAGCTTCCCAAGTTGCACCCTCAGCAGATTGGTTTTGCCACAACACCTTGACCAAGGGAACTTCTGTGTTCCTTAGTCTTCGGACACTGAAATCAAGAATCTCAACAGGAATCTCATCAAAAGAAAGATTTTCTTGAATGTCAGCACTCACAGAGGAATCCACTACCACAACATCGCTAATATGCTTTCTAAGCATGGAGACATGGAATATTGGATGAACAGAGGACAACTCGGAAGGCAACTCGACTTCATAAGCTACCTTACCAACACGACTAAGAATTTTGTAAGGACCAACATAATGGGGACTAAGCTTCCCCTTCTTTCCAAATCTCTTCACCCCCCTCATGGGTGAAATTTTCAGATACACTAGGTCACCGACTTCAAACTCAAGGTCTCTCCTTCTAACATCCACATATGACTTCTGACAAATCTGCGCAGTTTTCAACCTTTCCCTAATCAACTTAACTTTTTCCATAGCCTCAAATACTAAATCAGGACCACTCACAGCCGCTTCACCCACCTCGAACTAACCTATGGGTGATCTACACTTCCTCTCATATAAGTCTTCAAACGGAGCCATGCCAATACTAGAGTGGAAACTGTTATTATAAGCAAACTCTATCAACGGTAAGTGATCATCCCAACTTCCCTTAAAGTTAAGTGCACAAGATCTCAATATATCCTCTAAGGTCTGGATGGTCCGCACAGCCTGACCATCGCTTTGCGGATGAAAAGCAGAACTCAAAAGCACTTGGGTACCAAGACCCTTCTGAAAAGCTTTCCAAAATTACGAAGTGAACTGAGTACCCCTATCCAAAATGATAGACAAGGGAACTCCATGCAGTCTGACTAGCTCTCGGATATACAATCTATCATAATTCTCAGCAGTATATGAAGTATGAAAAGGCAAGAAATGAGCATACTTAGTCAACCTATCAACCACAACCCAAATGGAATCATGATGGCGTCGGGAAGGAGGTAAACCAATCACGAAGTCCATATTTATCTCTTCCCATTTCCAGGTGGGAATACTAAACTCTTGCATCATACCACCAGGTCTTTGGTGTTCAACCTTAACCTGTTGGTTGCACACTTAGCTACAAACGCTGCTATATCTTTCTTCATGCCACTCCACCAATAGATTTCCTGCAAGTCTCGATATATCTTAGTGGCACCAGGATAAATAGAATATCGCACCCCGTGCGCTTCAGCCACAATCCTCTGTCTCAGATAATCAACATTCGGGACACACAATCTACCCTGCAATCTCAACACACCATCTTTCCCTTAGAAGAAAATCTCTACTTTTTGGTCCTTGACTGACTCCTTCATTTTGACCAAACTAGCATCTAAGTATTGTTTTTCCTTCACTTCCAAAATAAAGGAGGATTCGTAACTACTCTGAACCCTTATACTACCTTCAGCAGAGTCAAACAACCTAACCCCCAATCTTGCCAAATGATGTACATCATGAGCCAACTCTTTCTTACCTTCTACCATATGCGAAACACTACCCATGGACACTCTACTTAGGGTATCCGCCGCAACATTGGCCTAGCCCGGATGGTACAGCACACTCATATCATAGTCCTTTAACAATTCTAACCATCGTCTCTGCCTAAGATTCAATTCTCTCTAGGTAAACACATACTGCAGACTCTTACGATCAGTGAAAACATAAACATGACACCATACAAATAGTGTCTCCAGATTTTCAAAGCAAACACAACAGCAGCCAACTCAAGGTCATGGGTGGGGTAATTTTTCTCATGGGGTTTCAACTGTCTAGAAGCATAAGCTATCACCTTACTGTTCTGCATCAATACGCAACCCAACCCAACTGTCGAAGTATCACAGTACACCACAAAACCATCAACACCATCAGGCAAAGTCAAAACATGGGCTGAAGTGAGTCAAGTCTTCAACTCCTGAAAACTCTTCTCACAAGATTCGAAGCACAAGAACTTCACTTTCTTTTGGGTCAGCCGAGTCATAGAAGACGCTATAGAGGATAAACCCTCAACAAAACGGCGGTAATAGCCAGCTAAAACCAAGAAACTTCAGATATCAGTCAGAGAAATAGGTTTAGGCCAATTTCTAACAGCTTTGGTCTATTGGGGATCAACTCTAATACCCTCAGAAGAAATGATATGACCCAGAAAAGCAACTGGCCTTAGCCAGAACTCACACTTACTGAACTTGGCAAACAACTTGTGATCTCTAAGAGTTTGCAAGATAGTTCGGAGATGATCAAAATGTTCATCCTCACTACGGGAGTACACCAGTATATCATCGATGAACACTATGACAATCATATCCAGATATGATCTGAACACTCGATTCATGAGTTCCATGAAAGCTACTGGGGCATTAGTTAACCTGAAAGACATAACAAAAAACTTAAAATGGACATAACGAGTTCGGAAAGCGGTTTTCGGGATGTCACACTCCCTAACTTGTAGTTGATGATAGTCGGAACGAAGGTCTATCTTTGAGAAATAACTTGCACCTTGCAATTGGTCAAACAAATCATCTATTCTCGGAAGAGGGTACTTATTTTTTACGGTGACTTTATTCAATTGGCAGTAATCAATGCACATACGCAAAGAGCCATCTTTCTTTCTCACAAACAACACAGGAGTACCACAAGGAGAAATACTCGGCCTTATGAAACTTTTATCTAGTAGATCTTTGAGTTGCTCTTTCAACTCCTTAAGTTCTGCAGGGTCCATACGGTAAGAAGGAATAGAAATGGGCTGAGTATCAGGAAGAAGATCAATCCCAAACTCTATCTCTCTATCGGGAGGTATCCTTAGAAGATCATCTGAAAAGACATCAGAAAACTCATTGACGATGTTAATAGACTGGAGAGTTGGAGTCTCAGACTTAGTGTCTTTGAATCTAACCAAATGGTAAATACACCCCTTGGAAATAAGCTTTCTAGCTTTGAGGTAAGAGATAAAATGACTCTTAGGTGGCACAGAATTCCCAGACCACTCAAACACGGATGCACCCGAAAACTAAAACTTGACCACTCAAGTTCGACAATCAATAGAGGCATAAGAAGAATACAACCAGTCCATACCCAGAATCACATCAAAATCTACCATGTCTAACTCAATTAGATCAGCCAACAAGACTCTATGAAGAACGGTAATAGGACACTTTTTATACATTTTCTGGGCAACAATCGAATCACCTACTGGGGTAAAAACTAGGATAGGCTCAGGAATAATCTCAGGACTCATTTCAAAATTCACAGCAATCAAAGGTGTAACATATGAGAAACTGGATCTAGGATCTAACAAAGCATACACATCAAACTGAAATATATGAAGCATACCAGTAACAACATCGGGAGAGTCCTCCTGTTCCTGGCAGGACGGTAAAGCATAGAATCTATTCTGGCACTGCCCGCAAGCATTGCTAGAAGAGGTGCGTTGAGCTGGGGCTGGGTGAGTCACTGGAACAGGGCACTAACAGTCTGAGTCTGGGTCTGAGGGCGATAGTCACGATGCCCTTGTCTATCCTGTGGAAAATCTCTAACTCTGTGACCCATGTCACTACACTAAAAACAACCCCTCTTCTCACCCCAACACTCACTGGAATGAACCCTACCACACTTAGGACACAGGGGATGATTTGACTTACTGCCAGTACTGTACTGGGACTTGGATGCATATGACTTAGTACCTTGCTCCTGCCTACCTCTAAGAACGAGAGCACTAGAAGATGATGGTGCTGGAATAGATGAACGATCCTGATACTGAGGGCGACTCCCTTCCTGCGATCTAGTCTGACCCTGTCCGTGCTGCTCGGACCTAGCCCTCTAATTCTCTCTCATTCTATCTTTCTCCTTAATTTTGTCTGCCTCAATCTGTTGGGCATGAGTTATCAGCCTAGAAAGATTCATCTCACTATTCAGCATAGCATACCTACACTCCTTAACCACATATCTAAACACTCTAGTCACAAACTTACTCATACTAGCCCGATTATTAGCCACTAAGTCAGGAGCATACTTGGCCAACTGATTGAACTTTAGACAGTACTTCCTAACAGTCATAGAGCCCTGTCGCAGGTTCATAAATTCTTCCACCTTCGCATTCCTTATCTCCAAAGGGAAAAACTTATCCAGGAATGCATCCTGGAACTCTTGCCAAGTTGTAGGGATAGCTCCCTTACCTCTACCTTTCCTCCAAGCAACAACCCAGTCATAAGCAAGGTTTTTCAACCTATACGCAGCCAACTCCACACTATGTTACTCAGATACATGCATTACCTGAGTAATCTTTCGCACCTCCTCTAAAAACAACCGTGGATCCTCATCAGACTTGGACCCATAGAATTTTGGCGAATTCATCCGCATGAAGTCACGAATCCTAGAAGCAGCTGAATTACCTCCTTGCTGCTATGGAGCCAGGGTCGGGTTGGCCTGAACATTTGCAGTAACAGCTTAGGCCAGCGCCTAAAAGGCTGCCCAAAATTCAGCATGAGACACATTTTTATTCAATAGGTCAGCGAGTTGAGGTTGCTGACCATCATTATTTCTTCTCGCTCGACGTGGAGGCATATTTTTGAAAGAGGAGAGCACGAATCAATAGCAGAGAGAGACACTTTAAGCACGCTAGACTCCTGAAAGAAAGAATCACACTTTTTTCTAAAACGTCTTGTAGCCTTTTGCTCATAGATGTGGTGTGCTACACACCGATGATCAAGACTCTACTTAACGCAGCTTGTCAGACTCCCTAGGATATCTTAAAACCTTAGGCTATGATACCAGGTTTGTAACGCCCCAAAAAATGGGTCCCGGAGCATCACACGGTGCTTGAGGCTACGAATAGCCCCAAGCTAACCCTTTGAGCCATTCATTCAGTTTAAAACAAATCAACGGGGTTTCCATAAATAACCCTCAAATATCAACAGAGTAATCATCATCCAAGAATAAAAGAATTTCAAAAAGATAACAAAATACGACTTATTAGTCAACTCCCAACATCTATACTAGTCAGACAAGCCTCTAAGAAAATCAATAAAACCAGCGAGCCATTGAGACATGCACCAACTGACTCATACTCAGTTATCAAATGTAAACAATTCCATGAAACCAACATCAGACATCACGTCCTCGGAACATGAGGACTCACCACAATAGAGGATGTAGAACAGCGTGACCAAAGAATCACTGTCAATCCTGGAACTGAGCACCTGAACCTATATTCTAAGAAAATGCAGCCAACATCCGAAGATGTGGGTCAGTACCATGGAAAGGAACCGAGTATATGGGGGTGTATGTAGTTGTATAAACATCATCATCATAAATATTTATAAGAAATATGCAAGATGTATAAAAGACTCACATAGCCCAATGAAAATCATCATAATCATGAGAGGATGAAATAAGTACAATAACATATGTGAGTCATCATATAATTTGTCAATCACTTTCAGTTCATCAAGAATATCAATTCTCATAACGTAAATATCATTTAAATCTTTCGAAAGAATAACTTTCACAATTCCACTTTCAAATCACTTCACCATTAACCATAGACACAAGGAAACACACACACACTGGGAGATCCTATAACCGACATAAACCATGTGAGCTACATGGAGTCCAACGTACAACCCACGTTGGGGAGAGCCGTCCTATCCTTTCCATCGGAGTAGGACTATCGATATCAAATCCACACAAACAAGTGATCATTATATAAATCAGCCTCCGGCTTATTCCTACGGGGGCACGTAGTTCTAGGGAAGTAAGGTTGCTTTATACCTCCCACTCGGTGCTAAAGATTTCTCCCGGACTTAGCTCAGATCATTTCAAAGAAAATAAACAACAAAACAATTTCAGTAGTATATAAATATACATCAGGAGCCATCATCCTTTTCATCTATCAAAATCAACCACATTGTGAATTTCTTTCACACTTGAGTTCAAAACAACTCCATTAAGACCAAAAGGTCAAATCATTCAAAATATGTCAAATATTCAACATCAACGTGCTTATAACACACACTTTCTAAAAAACACAATTTCCAATGGGGATTCACAACCCAAATATCAAAATCATGATAAATATCGTTCAAGATTCATGCTTTATATCACCACACATGTAAATTCATCTTTTAAAATCATAAACATCAAGATTTCATAATAATCATCATAAGATATGGGTTCATGCTTCAAATTCATAAAAATCAAATAAAAATCATTCCTTTGTAAAGATAATTACTTTTGGGCACAAGAACGAAAGAGAGTTCTTGTTGAAAAACCCCACATACCTTGAATGATGAACTTTAGATCGATACTCATTTTTGAGATGTTAATCGTGCCTTTGAATGATGGTTCTTGGAGTTCTTGAACTAGGAACTTGGAATCTTGAATAAATTTGCAGAATTAATGGTGAACTTTGGAGGTTCTTGAAGTTGGATGTAGGAGCTTAGGGTTTTCTTTTTGAGGGAGTTTGATGAAATATAACATATAATGATTCTAATAGGATTTAATATAGGGTTTGGATGGATTTTGGGTGAGGGAGAATGACCAAAACGCCCCTAAAAATCAAAAAAACTCTCAAATCTGTTCTTTGGTGGACTGTTTTGATAGTCTGAAGTAGATCAACCATAACGTTTTACTCCGTTATTAAAATTGTATGAAACCAATTTCATTAGAAAGAGGACTCTCATATATTTCCATTGATATATAGTATATCACCCATATCATTGTGTACGAGGAGTTATGATCATTTGAAGTTGACCCAAAAATTTACTTTTGATAGGCTGAAGTAGATCGACCATAACATTTTTCTCCGATAGACAAATTGGATGAACCAATTTCATTGGAAGGAGGACTCACAGAGCTTTTCATTGCTATATAGTAGATCACCCAGATCATTATGCACAAGGAGTTATGATCATTTAAAGTTGGAGCAAAAATACGCCAGGCCTCAGTACTTTTTCCTGCACATTTTACTGTTCACTACTATTCATGGTTCGATCGAAATGTTCATAAGTCATCGTTCCGGTGTCCGTTTTGGATGATCCACATATCGTTGGAAAGCTTATTCGATACTCTACGCAATGGTGGGTCATAATCTAAGACATTTGGCACGAAAAATTTATAATTCATTCTAGAAGATAGAACCCAACACGTTTATGCTCAAAATTTCAACGAAAAATTTCCCGGGGTATTACAAGGAGGGTTACTGTCACGATGTTCTCGATCAGCTTCCAAACTACTTCTCTGCAACAAGGCTAGAATCATTGGGTCCAATCCATTCTTCTTCACCATCACTGCAAAATTAGGATCAAGCCCTTTATCTTACAATAAATTAGCTAATTCACGATCAGTGTGCCTTCCTTTCCGCTTTAACATAGATGTAATCCTGGGATCACTCAACTTTTCTTGAAATGCAAGTGCCAAATTCAAGTCCAGTATCTGTTGGTTTGCAGAAGTGGATGTACTAGAATCACCGCCTTGGCTTTCAAGGCCACTACTAGAACAAACAACCAATATGCTCTAAATTTCTATTAACATATGATGATCCTACTTCAGGCTCTTGAACAACTGAATGACAGGAACTACTACGTATAGCTAGACTTGGTCTTCCACTGTCTATGCTCTTATCACTATTAATCCCCTCAATGTTATTCCAGGTACTACCATCACCAGTGCAAGGCACAGTTGCATTACCAAGATGACCAGCATCGGCACAACTACTATGTTTGACACTTGAGCCACACCCCTCAGAAGAGCTTGCGGAGCTATTTTGGTCTTTTCTGCAGAAACCTTCTCTAAGGCAGATAACTGTGCTCTTTAAGGCATCTCGTCTAGCTGCTAATGGGTATGTAACTGATAAATGCTGTGAAACAGCAGCACCCAACATCACAGATGCTACAACTGCATAACTGATATAATGTCCAAAGTACCTGAAACAAAATTGTTGTAGTAAAAGATTAGAAGATTTTTTTTTGATAACAAAAGATTAGAAGTTTCTATTCAACAAATAATATTAAAAGGGATGCATATGCCACAAGTATAAGAAGACTTGATTATGGAAGAAAATGAATTAACATGGGTTAACAACAAACCAGTAATGAACTCC
This sequence comes from Capsicum annuum, assembly GCF_002878395.1. Classification (NCBI taxonomy): domain Eukaryota; kingdom Viridiplantae; phylum Streptophyta; class Magnoliopsida; order Solanales; family Solanaceae; genus Capsicum; species Capsicum annuum. Next base: position 150,414,214 of record NC_061118.1, read on the forward strand.
AAAACAGATCAGGAACACCTGAGATGTACCGGCAACAAAAAGTACGACGACTTGACTTTTCAGAAACTTAAAACCATACAAGTAAGCTCCCAAATTCCAATCTGATTGAATGAAAAGCTAGTGAATTCATTACTTACCAAAAAGAAATAAGAAATTATTTCACAATATGAGTCAGAAAAGGAGACAGATACATGTAGGAAATGAACTACCAAGGATTATCAGGGCAGCTGATGTTGTATCCCCAAGCCAGTTTGATTCCTTTGCTGCCAGACCATACAGGATAGAATACACAAGAAGTACTACAAGTGAACCAACCTATAGACACGTTTGTTGATGCAGAGCCCTGCAGAGCCCAAGTTCAAAGTGAAGAACAGTAAATTATAGACTTCAGAGAAAATGTTGAAAAGATAGAGTAGAAAATATGATGAGCAGTATAAATGAGAACCCACTGAACACATAATATAACAAGGTGACTTTCTAATCTAAAGCAACATTTAAATTAATTTGCTTAGCAGTGGGATTTTAAGATCTACTGTTAATTAATTTTAAGACTTAAATTAATTTTAAAAGTCTGTTAGTTGAGAACATTTTGGCCTATCTTCATATCTTCCATATCTTATAACAAAAATTATGTTCCATCCAAAAAAAAGAGTTGTCATATTAGTCATCCCTGTCCTTTATATAGAG
>NC_061118.1:150415000-150419013 GCF_002878395.1 Capsicum annuum
TATAACAAGGTGACTTTCTAATCTAAAGCAACATTTAAATTAATTTGCTTAGCAGTGGGATTTTAAGATCTACTGTTAATTAATTTTAAGACTTAAATTAATTTTAAAAGTCTGTTAGTTGAGAACATTTTGGCCTATCTTCATATCTTCCATATCTTATAACAAAAATTATGTTCCATCCAAAAAAAGAGTTGTCATATTAGTCATCCCTGTTCTTTATATAGAGCTCTTCCCATATTTGTTCAAATCCCTAGCCAACAAGAATGATGTCCCCCTACAAAAAGTATTACATCTTACTCTGTCTTTCTATTGCCTATAAACAGTCTAGCACATCAATGATGTCTTCTGTTAGAGCTAATCATCGTCTTTACACCAAAAATAAAGAAGTGCTAAACTATTCATGTTGATCTTCTGGACATCCTCAAAACAACCCTTGTTTCTTTCTGTCCAAACTGTCCACCATATACATGTTGAACAATTTTCCATCTGTCCTCCTTTATTACATTTACATCCCCATTCCAGCTGCTTAGTACTTTTTTAATGCTCCCAGGTTCTACCCACCTGATCCCCTTCAGGTTGAAAACATTCTCTACAGCTGCTTTGTCCGTTTCCAATGTAAGAAAAGATGGTTGATTGTGTAAAGAAAGGATCTTGGCCCTAACTCAACCCCAAAAGCTAGCACATGAGGGGAGGATTGCTTAAGTCTATATAAGAAGACCGACAGTTCATTCCCCAACAATGTGGGACTTTCACCCACTCTAACACCACCTTCATGCCTAGGCCCAACAAGAGCGTGGTCCAAGAGCTCAAACATGGATGGACCTGCTGTTTGAGAAGGAATATCAACTGTTGTTTGTATGCAAGAGTGAACAGATGAGCTGTTGTTACTGAATGCATTGGGTCTATCAGCACGTACAGGTTCATGCATTATGCATGCATTATGCCATTAGGTTTTGCAGCAGTTCCAACATTTTCAGCAGCACCACATGTTGAATTTTGATGCACTGCATGAAGGAAAGAAAACTTAAACAATAACTTGAGACAACAACACAAGCTTCTCAAATGCAGGTTTTAGCAAGAACAAAGATAACAAGCAAATAGAAGGCAATGAAGATAAGGATAAGTCTAGACGAGCTTAGGGACAAGCTCCAAACTGAACACAGTGCTCGTCATTCTTGTTGCAGATAAGATCAGATAACTTATTATTTTGATGTTAAGAGTTTCTTGTAGAGGGTGCTGAATCCATTTTGCAACTTTGGAGGCCTTGTAAAGCACAGAGAGGCTCATTTTTGTAAAGAAAATACTGCCCACATAGTATATATGCTATCATTTTCAAAAAAATATGGTGCTTGCTGGTTTTACCAATATCATGTATGCTTCTACCTTCAAATGCAACCTCCTGGCAAAAAAACTAACGACCAATAGGCATCTTTCAGCATATAAGATTCAAAGACTGTCTTACTAGGAATTAGGTAAGTGCAAGTTCTTGAAGGGAAATTGTTTGCATCATTAAAGATCAGAAAGCCAGGTATACAGGAGATTAGACATGTTAAAGAAAAAATGACAAGTTTAATATCTGGAAAGACATCAAAAATTCTCAAATGATGGATCCCAAATAACTTCAGAAGTTACACACAAAAGGAAAATTGTATAGAAACCAATTCCACCTTTATAATAACTATGTTTATTTGATGTAAGCATAAACATTATCAGGAAATACATCAAAGACTCTTATAGACATATAAATAATGGATCCCAAATAACTTCAGAAGTTACACGCAAAAGGAAAATGGTACAGAAACCAATTCCACCTTCATAATAACTATGTCTGCTTGATGTAACCATAAACATAAAGAACATACTGACATACCAAAAAATTATCCAAATGCTCTATAATGTAGTGCATAGTTTTTTACATTTTTTGAAATTGAACGCAATGCATAGTTTAAAAATGTGCAAACAACATTTAATGTGGCAGGTGAAGCATCAGGTACTAGAAGGAAAATTAAAAAAATGGTAGAGGAAAATGAAAGAGGGTATCTGAAAGAATGATCAGAGGGCAGGGTGGAACTCCCTCATAGCAAGTCAAATAAAGTTTAAAACTATATAAAGAAGATGAAACTAGAGGCTTCTGTATGTGTCTCACATACTTGGCATAAACCATGTGTGAATGAGCACAACAGAATCAAATGTACTGAGACAAAGCAGGCATTTGATTGCAGATCAAATGGAAGAGTCTGCCAACCGACCATATTTAAGAGCAGCTCTGGTCCATGCACCAATTTGAGGTAAAGTTATATGGTTAAAAATTTGGACGTTACTTAATATATGCACAAACTGAACATGAACTACCCAGTTAGACAAGTGCTTTTCGTAGCTACCCAGTGACAACCTTAGTGAAAGAATACATCAATAAGAAGTTAACTTAGTAAGCTTCCCCTGCAAGGAATGAAAGTGTGGATGGCCCAACATCAAATATACGATTGTTATTATACACACAATCTCCATACAATAGCAACAACATACCTGATGTATATTCGGGCAGAATATATGCAAACCATACCTCTACCTCAGAGACAAAAAGAAAATGGTAGCACCGATCCTCACTAAATACTTCCTAAGAAAAAAAACGGCCAATACTTACAAAACCAAATGAAGCAAAAGAAGTTCATTGTCTTGATCACCAGCAAGTAAAAGAAATGTTTACAATTGGAGATTCAAAAAGGTTGCAAAAGAAAGAAGCAAACTTTCTATTTAACAAATATCAAAGGGGGAAAAGAATAAGAGTAAAATTAGTAAGTATAGGAGAAGTATGAACACTATAGTCAATGAACAAAATATGAATTGTAGTTTGGCCATTTAGCATCCATCACTCTAACAGAGAATCAGGACTTGCAAGAAGGTTGAAAGGTTTGCCTATCGAGTCTTTCAAGATTATGATTTGACCCTCTTTCATAAGAAAGTCTTCATCGAGGGTATCTACCTTCCTTTTCAATATGTTGATCTCATAATTCAACAGCATGTTCATCTCACTGTAGCTCTTAACTTCCTCCCACATGAAATCCCTCTCCTGAAACACTTTTGGTAGTATCGCCTTCATAACACCAAGTTCCTTCATGCATTCTCACAAATCATTAGTGAGCTGGTTGATATTTCCATCCTTTTTTAGCACTTGCTAGAATCAACCGTAAACCATGAAAAAACAAGAAAGACACAAAGATCACCAATAACATTTCATCTTAAATTCAAAGCAAACTCATAGCCTAGAAGTTCAAGTAAATCATGAATCCTTTTTAACTGTTAAAATTAACAGTAGATAACTCGTGACCTTGTCCAAGAATTAAGTCAGATGAACGAGTAAACTTACCGAAACCCCTTCGGGTAACTTTACCACATCAGAGCACAATCAGATCAATGGGTTTGAGGATATCATAAAGTTTATCATGTTCTTGATTGGTTCAAGTGATTACACATTAAGGCGATCAGATATTTCACAGAAGACTACCACATGCCAGCAACTCATGTATACAAGTTCATAAAGAAAACCATGAACTTCAGATGGAACAAAGATGAACCTAAAATCAAACAAAATTAGAAAGCTAATACAGAGAGAGTAACATGCAAACAGGCTATCATATATGAAGACGAGGTATCCAAAGTTGAAAAATAAAAACTATTCCGTTGCAATGAGATCTTAACATTGCCTGCTTACCTGAAGCTCAAGATATTTAAACTTGGATGTGGCATAAGAAAGAGCATCCAGCGCATTTTGCACTTTACATTTGAGAATGTCGTTACCTCTAGCTATTACGGCTAGATCAGCCTGAAGTTGCTTTATGTCCATCTCCTCGGAATAGAGCTTCTCCCTTAGCATAGTTGTTAACAAAGTCTCCGATTTAAGCTCTTTAACCTTTTCCTAGTAGTTTTCCCAAACATAATCTCTATTGTCTTGAGCTACTCAATTTTTTGCTTGTAACTGAGTGAGCTGCTGCCTTAGATTTTGATTCTCCTCT
>NC_061118.1:150419113-150476468 GCF_002878395.1 Capsicum annuum
AGACCAATCGCTGGATCTTCTATCCAACTCCTTTTCCAGTACTGATTGTAACTCATTCTTTTCTGTCTCCAATCTTTGTGTTCATGAATCTATTTCTGCCTGTAATATGCTGGCTTCTTTCTTAGCAGAAGCCCTTTCAGCAACTTGATTCCGTAGCATGCTTGAAACTTCAGAAGCCATTTGTACCTTCTTCTTTGTTAATCTTCTAATAGTCTGAATCAACACTGGAATGCTAAGGTCTCTGCCGTGAAGAAACATTTGTCATTACTTTGGACAAGCAAATGCAAATTAAAACATCAGTTTAAGTGTAAAAAAGGAAGCTATAGCAAAACGATATGCATACCGGCTTGAATCACGACCAGATTTCTTAGGATGAACTTTCTTACTGTGACTATGGGGAGATTCGCTCAGATCCGTGAAATTCTTTTTTCCTGACCCACTTTTATAGAAGGATCCACATGATAATGAAATACTCCTCCAAGAAGAAACTTCCTTGGACTTTAATAGTGGTGAAGGGGTCTTGTTTGAATCATTAGTTGATGATTGAAAAAAGAAGAAGTTGTTCTTCATCATCTCTATGTATGGAGACTGTATATGAATCAAACTAGTGTCCATGAGATTTCAAAGGACAAAGCAAAACACTCATAAATAGCCACTCACAAATCATTAACCATTTATGAAAATACTGCAAGCTAACTAAATACTTATGAGACAAAGCAAAACATCTCTCTTTCTACAGGCTTCTTCTTCAACAACAACATACGTAACCCCTACCTTGGCAAGTAGAAAATTTGTTTCCCATAAATCCTCAGCAAGGAAAGCAAAAACACGAGGATATTAACAACAGTAGCAAGTAAGAAAACAGAGGTATACGATACAACAAGTAGAAAAGAAAAGTATATACTAATACTACTACCAGAAGAGACATGACGCGAAACTATTTATTACTAGTCTTCTATTGAAAATTAATAAAATACCCCACAAATAAATAGCACAAGAACAAATCAAAAAACTTATCAAATCCTTCTAATAAAACAAATAATCATGGTAAATAATAAAAAAAAAGAAATTACTGGATCAAAGAGTTGAAAGAGTAAGAGCCGGCAAAAGGTTGTCAGAATCTGTAGGATTCTTGTCATTTTTTCTTGAAATGTAAAAATAGCAAAAGACTAGAATGGAGTAAACTTTTTTTCTGCGTCTTTCATTCATCATTGTACAATGCATATATACAACTAACAAGGCTTTGTAAATTGCAAGTAAATATTTACAAGGATCTGTATATGGCAAGTGAATACTTACAAATATCCAGAAATATGACAAGTGAATATTTACATACTCATAATGAAAACTTGAGAAATACCCATGAGAGAGAAAGAGAGAGAAGAAAAGTGTAACAAATAATTTGTGTTATTCAATGGCTATAAATAGCCATATGAGGTCAAATTTTCCATATAATAGAAATAAAATGTAAACTATAAATTAACTTTTTCAAATTAGCACACAAATTAACTTTAATTATGAAATTTAAGATATTTATTTTTTCAAAATTTAACTTTTCCATATAAACATCACTGAATTGATATAAACAATATTTTGAAACGTGATAAATTAATTAAATAACCCAAAAATATTGTAATATTGTATTTGTTTGATCTCTAGATCTTTTTTAATACATAAGAAATACTAAAGTCATACAATAATCTCCTTTCTTTTTATAGTCTAAACTTACGATTTAAAAATTGTTTCATTTGAATTAATAAGATCATAGTAGATTTTACAAAATCAGTTAATAAATGATATATATTTCCATTAAATAAATAAAATACGATATAATTGTAATAAGACTACCCAATCAACTACTTAATTTTACTTAATTAGATTAAATTTTATGATCATAATATATAGACTAAAGTTCCTTAAATTTAATGTTGTAAATTTCAAAATATATTTATGGCTAAAGTAGTAGTCAATGTTCGTTGTTTTTCTAATCAATATATGTATATCAATTATGGAACTTTGCATATATTCTTTATTAAAATAATTGTCAATATTAACTGATATTTACAGCAATTTAATCTAATTAGTTTGATAACAATACAATTATTATTAATATTAAATATTTGTTAACCATAAATTTGTCCTAATTTTATAGCTTGATTATATTTAATTAATCGACAGTTACATAAAGGGCTCAAATATGGAAACAATTCATATTAATTACCTTTATAATTTCAAAAATTTAATCCCATGAATTTCTCATATTCTTATAGTTTGATTATATCAAATTGATATTAATTACCTTTATAATTTTGGGAATAATTTTTAAAAGGTAACGATTATTTTTTTCCTAATTGCTGATTTATTTCTCAAAAATTTCTTATAAACTTATAATTTGATTATAGTTAATTGATTATTTAATTATCTTTATAATTTGCTAAAAACTCAAATAAGGTAACAATTATTTTTTTTTCAATTACAAATTTTCTTAAATTCAATCTTTTATTGTTTTACTAAAATAGTTCAAATTTAATTGTTTTAAGGCATGACATCTTTTTGTCTATAAATCTTTTTTAATACATAAGAAATGCTAAAGTCATACAATAATCTTCTTTATTTTTATAATCCAAACTTACCATTTAAAAATAATTTCATTTGAATTAATAAGATCATAGTAGATTGCACAAAATCAATCAATTAATTATATGTATTTTTATTAAATAAATGATGTACGAAATTGTTGTAATAAAACTATACAATCAACTAATTAATTTCAATTAATTAGAATCAATTTTAATATCATAATATATAGACTCAAGTTCTTTAAATTCAATGTTTTAAATTTTAAAATATATTTATGGCTAAAGTAAAAGTCAGTGTTCGTTGTTTTTGTAACCAATATATGTATATCAATTACGAAACTTTGCATATATTTTTTATTAAAGTAATTGTCAATATTAACTGATTTCTAACTCAATTTTATCAAATTAATTTGATAACAATAAAATTATAATTAATATCATATATTTACTTACCATAAATCTATCCTAATTTTATAGCTTGATTGTAGTTAATTAATCTACAATTACATAAAGGGCTCAAATATGAAAACAATTGATTTTAATTACCTTTATAATTTCGGCAATTCAATCCCATGAATTTATTATGTTTTTAATAGATTGATTATATTAAATTGAAATCAATTTCCTTTTTAATTTTGGAAAGAATTTAAAAAAGGTAACGATTATTTTTTTCCTAATTACTTATTTATTTCTCAAACAATTCTTATAAATTCATAATTTGATTATAGTCAATTGATTATTTAATTATATTTATAATTTGCTAAAAGCTCAAATAAGGTAACAATTATTTTTTTCTAAATTACGGATTTTCTTATATTCAATCTTTTTTGTTTTACTAAAATAGTTCAAATTTAATAGTTTTGAGGGATGACAACTTTTTGTCTCTAAATCTTTTTTAATACATAAGAAATGCTAAAGGCATACAATAATCTCCTTTCTTTTTATAATCCAAACTTACCATTTACAAATTATTTCATTTGAATTAATAAGATCATAGTAGCTTGCACAAAATCAATTAATTAATTATATGTATTTTTATATAAAAAATGATGTACGACATAATTGTAATAAAATTACACAATCAACTAATTAATTTCAATTAATTAGAATCAATTTTATGATCATAATTTATAGACTCAATTTTCTTAAATTTAACGTTGTAAATTTTAAAATAAATTTATGGTTAAAGTCATAGTCAGTGGTCGTTGTTTTTTTACCAATATATGTATATCAATTACGAAACTTTGCATCTATTTTTTATTAAAATAATTGTCAATATCAACTGATTTCTATCTCAATTTGATCTAATTAATTATATAACAATAAAATTATTATTAATATTATATATTATTTACCATAAATCTATCCTAATTTTATAGGTTGATTATATTTAATTAATCTACAATTACATAAAGGACTCAAATATGGAAACAATTGATATTAATTACTTTTATAATTTCAAAAATTTAATCCCATGAATTTCACATATTCTTATAGTTTGGTTACATCAAATTTATATTAATTACCTTTATAATTTTGGGAAGAATTTTAAAAAGGTAACAATTATTTCTTTTCCTAATTACTGATTTATTTCTCAAAAATTTCTTATCAATTTACAATTTGATTATTTAATTATCTTTACAATTTGATAAAAACTCAAATAAGGTGACAATTATTTATTTTCTTAATTACGGATTTTCTTATATTCAGTCTTTCATTGTTTCACTAAAATAGTTCAAATTTTTGTCTATAAATCTTTTTAATATATAAGATATGCTAAAGTCATACAATAATCACCTTTATTTTTATAATCCAAACCTATCATTTAAAAATCATTTTATTTGAATAAATAAAATCATAGTAGATTGCACAAAATCAATCAATTTATTATATGTATTTTTGTTAAATAAATGATGTACGAAATTGTTGTAATAAAACTATACAATCAACTAATTAATTTTAATTAATTAGAATCAATTTTATGATCATAATATATAGACTCAAGTTCCTTAAATTTAATGTTGTATGTAAATTTTAAAATATTTTTATAGCTAAAGTAGTAGTCAACGTTCGTTGTTTTTTACCAATATATGCATATCAATTACGAATCTTTCCATATAATTTTTTATTAAAATAATTGTCAATATTAACTAATTTCTAGTTCAATTTAATCTAATTAATTTGATAGTAATAAAATTATTATTAATATTATATATTTATTTACCATAAATTTGTCCTAATTTTGTAGCTTGATTATATTTAATTAATCTACAATTGTATAAAGGAATCAAATACAAAAAATAATTGATATTAATTACCTTTATAATTTTGGAAACTCAATCCCATGAATTTCTCATGTTTTTATAGATTGATTACATTAAATTGATATCAATTACCTTTTTAATTTTGGAAAGAATTTTAAAAAGGTAAAAATTATTTATTTTCTTAATTATTAATTTATTTTTCAAATATTTATTATCAATTTATAATTTAATTATAGTCAATTGATTATTATTATCTTTATAATTTGCTAAAAACTCAAATAAGGTAACAATTATTTTTTTCCTAATTACGGATTTTCTTATATTCATTCGTTTATTTGTTTACAAAAATAGGTCAAACTTAATTTTATTTTGAGGGATGACACCTTTTTTTAATATTTTTTATTCAGAATGATTAGAATATTTTCTACATAAATTGATCAGTTACTATTTATTAATTGGTTATTCTCTTAAATAATTTTTCTTGTAATATTTCTTTTAGTCAATTGTAATGAAATCATTCATATTTATTTTCTTATAATACTATTATTAAAAACATATGAAATGTAATTTATAAAATGTGAAATATGAAATAATATTAAATATTTAAATAATCAACAAAATAGCTTTTTGTTATGAAATGATGGTTTTTTGTTGTAAAAATTCAAATAGGCAGTTCTCAATATGACACTTGTCTTAGTTTTAGGCTAGACTATCCCCCTTTATTATATAGATAGATAATTTCAACAAAATTAATTAGAGTATTTTCTTATAAAAATAATATAAAATATTGTATATTAATAATATTTGCATTAATTATGCTTCTATTTTCTTACGCAGTATTTGATTCTACGTATTAAAAATAACATTGAATCAATGGTGAAAGTGGAGGGACTTCTTTCTTTATTGGGATTTTTCTTTTTGGGAAAGCTGACACTTTCTTGACTACCAACCACCCAACACAAAGTTGACACTTTTTGGTAGATTGGCTATTTTTTCATACGGTACTAATTTATATACATTTTCTTTGATATTTGTTATATTGTTAGTTTTATTTTGCGTATCGTATTAGTTTATATGCATTTATCTTTTATGTTTGGTATATTATTAGGATCCTAAGCTAGGAGTCTATCGGAAACATCCTCTCTACTTCACCTGAGTAGTGATATGATCTGCATACACTAACCTCCTCAGACCCCACTATGTGGGAATACACTGGGTGTTGTTGCTGCTGCTATTGTTTCTTATACAGTATTTGATTTAATGTATTAAAAATTACACGAATTACTAATGTCATAAATTTTGAGGTATTAGTAATACACACCTCAATACACAATATAGTATATAACTACTTTTTGCATTAGTTATACATAAGATAAAAAGATATATATCAAACAAGGGACTACTAATACATATTAAATTAATGGATGCATTAATTTTTACGTAATACCTTCCATGCTTTATCACAGATTTTATTATTATTCCTTGTCTTGAGTCGGGAGTCTATCGAAAACAACCTTTCTACTTCTCCGGAAGTAGTGATATGAACTACATACATCTTACCCTCTCCAGACCCCACTATGTGGAAATATACTGAATTTATTGTTGTTGTTGTTATTAATTTTTTAATACACTCTATCAAAAGACTCCATGCTTCTCATTTAATTATACCTTTAGCTCCTCTTTAATTATCATAATTGCTCTCTGACTCCACCTTGCTTTTTCAAAATATAAATAAATAGCAATGAATTTTATTTTGCTCATTACTCTACTAATTGTAGTAATTCTAGGTGAATTCATCAACTTAAAATTAGAGTACATTCACTCATGCTACATGTTAAAGCTATAGTTCAAAAAAGGAATTATACGTTTGACATAATACATAAATGTGTTTTCAACTTGACATCATCAGCAAATATTTTATATTTTAATTTTGAGTGTTGCACAAATAAATACTTAGACTATCATATAAATTTAAAATAAATATATATATGCGAGTCTTGTATCGCAATTTGTCATGCAAAATGTGTGCATCTCATACAATTTGTCAAGTAATTAAAGCGTTTGTGTCTAGTGGAGTGCATTGGTCCGTTCGGTTGGGTTTTACATATTATCGTTAGATTTATCGATTTTCGGTTTTTAAATATGCTAAACCAATAACCAAACCAATAAAATATTTTTTTCAATTTTTAGTCCTTAACGATTCGATTTTCGATTTAACTGATAAGAAAATACTCATAAAATAGACATAGTAGTAACTAACATGTAAAAAGTGAATCTTAGTTGCAACAAAAATCCTACATGAAGTGTTTAAATTTACAAAAATCTTCAAGTTTGAACTAAATGTTGTTAGGAGAAATTAAGGGTTTATATAATTGAAATAATAGGTTTGTTAATTTGTAGAAATAAAATATAAATATATAATAAGTCATATATATTTTCTTATTGGGTTATTGGTTTACCCAATAACCCAACAAGAAAAAATCGAACCAAACCAATAACCCAATAATTTTTTGTAACACCCCATACTTTCAGACATGAACGTAAATTGTCATTTCTACTTGTACACATTCCAAAAATCATAAATCTATTGTGATTATAGTGTTTTAATCAACTATGTGGTGTATAAATCTAGTTGAAAATGAATTGAGATCATAGAGGTCCCCTAACTCAAGGACGAGTTGAAACCTTTTCCATCAATTGAGTTTTAGTAAGCGTCAAAACATGGGTCAGCTTTAATCATTCATTACTCTTTGTATATATTGAATTAGAGTTCAAACTATATATCAAATGAAAGGCCTTCAAATTATCTTTCCAACGATGCCAATTTCACAAAAATCCGACACCCGAGAAAGAAGTTATGGATTTGCAAAGTGGAGTGTGTCGTGCAGCATAAGGTGTACGACGCACACCCTAACTTATGCTATTAGGTGTGCGACGCACAACCTAATGTGTGCGATAAAGAGTGCGCCGCATTCGGAACTGGGGCCCTGGCCGTGACGAGCATTCTGAAATATGAAGGCCCAAAACACCCCTACCTATCTGGTAATCATGCACATAATTCATATGATAATAAGATATGCGGAAGATACACAATATTACGGAAAACATGGTCATAAATCAAATGAAATCAACAAAGGGGAAATAATGTCCCACAATATATATCGACATCTGAAGAAACGTCTGCAAAATCTCTAATACATGACTGAAATAAATTGCTGTCTGAAAACTGGGACAAGCCCCTAGTAGACTCAAAACTACTAAATGATAAATGAACTGACAGATATCAGGCCTTCTGAAATATAGAAGGCTCACCACTTGATTCTGCAAATCTATTGGAAGAGATCTACTAGTTATCTGGACCCCTAAACTATGCCTCCAAACCTGGGAGGGAAGGGGGTCGATACAAAAGTACTAGTACGCAGAGAAACCAAAAACAAAATATAATATTTTTTTCCAAATATAGGTGAGAGCCATTATAAATAAGTTCCATATCAAATCATTTGAAAACACATGGACATAATGTAATAGTTTTCAACAACAATGTAATGCAACTGAGCTAGGTGGAATACCCTACATATAACATTTACACGAACTGTCAAATCTAGGTTGCCGCCGAGATTAGAGTATAAGTGAAGGGAAGACACACAAGATCACACAGTAGGGTGTCTCGACCCAATAAAGTATAGTAGTGCCCAAGATCACTTAGCCTGGGCTCCTAACCATAGTCCCAATTTGGGAATGACATAAATTCAAGTACACAAGATCAATTAGCCTGGTACCAAATCCCCATGTCGGCAAACATGATTTCTAGCGATGAGCCCTTACACTCAAACGCCTTCTTCGGGCATCCACCTATCTCATGTAAAATCAATGTATCAAACTCCATTTAATTCAATCACATATCTTATTCTGTAGGGTATCGTCATACCGCACTTGCAAGTCATCAATATCACATCATTCTTTAATGCAACCATTATATTCATCATATTTCAACATAACAACCCTCTCATTGCAAGTCAAAACCATGACCATTTTCAAAATATTTCATTTCACACTTGTCAAGATGATTTCAAACATTTCACATAATATGAGAATTTAAAACGAGATCATATAAAAAGAGGGATTTCATATAATTCATGCTCTCAAGTTAACATCTTTTTGGAATACATTCATATACACATATCATATATCAAACCACTTCGGGAATAGGTCTATAGACCAAATCAATATCATAAAACATTTAAAACGGGATTATATTCATAATTTCAAAACCCCCATTTTTAAAACATGAATTTTTAAGCCCATGAGATTTTTGAGATAACCCCATGTACCTCTATATGCAAAGATGATAGGTGCTTCTTGAAGCCTACGTTCTGGGGATTCCAAATATGCAATTAGTTTCAAAAACCCATGGTTGAATCTTGAGTTGCTTGGGTTTTTATTTTGAAACCCTAAGGAGAGTTCTTGAGCAATTTTGATGAATGAAGGTGTATTTTGGGGTATTTTGGGAACTAAATTTCATGTTTATGGCTAAATAAGGGTGTAAAAAGGACCATTTTGCCCCCAAAAATAGAGTGTTTAAGTCACTTGAGTAATAATATATGCGGCACAAACCTTATCGCATAATATAGGTTGTGCGGCGCACTCTTTATCGCACATATTAGGTTGTGCATCGCACACCTTATGGCATAAGTTAGGGTGTGCGTCGTATAAGTCATGTAAGTTAGGGTGTGCATCGCATAATGCACACATTTACAAAAACTTTATATAAAGGATAGGGATGACATGCCACTATGACTTATGCGACGCACACCCTAACTTATGCCGTAAGGTGTGTGACGCACACCCTAACTTATGCCATAAGGTGTGAAACATACAACCTAATGTGTGCGATAAAGAGTGCACCGCACAACCTATATTATGCGATAAGGTGTGCACCGCATACATTACTACTCAAATGACTTAAACACTCCGTTTATGGGGCAAAATGGTCCTTTTCCACCCTTATTTAGCCATAAACACAGAATTTAGTCCCCAAATACCCCAAAATACACCTTCATTCATCAAAATTGCTCAAGAACTCTGCTTAGGGTTTCAAAATAAAAACCTAAGCAAGCGAGACATTTGTAACATAAATTTGAAGGGGACTACATGCAATTAATACCTCAAGCTGAAAAGCACGATTCCATCAGGATCAATATTTACATCGTAATCAATACACATTGAAGCACTAACGGAATCTTCTCAAGTCCTTACACAAATTTTAACTCTTATATGGTTCAATCAGAAAGGACCATACCATTTAGATTCTAAACTTGTGCACTTGAATCACCTCAATAATGAGACATATCTGGGACATTAGAGTAAGGAAAAAATTTGGGATGACTTTTTTTTACTTTCGTATGGGCGACACCATAGCACGAATTAGAGTATGAAAGAGGAACATTCTGACTCTATTGCACGAACTAGAACATGAAGAAAGAGAGACATTCCTAAACGCCTAGTAGCCTCCTGAACAATCGTCTGCGAAATCTCTAATACATGACTAAAACAAATTACTGTCTGAAAACTGGGACAAGGCCCCCAGTAGACCCAAAACTACTAAATGATAAATGAACTGACAGACATTGGGCCTTTCGAAATATAGAAGGCTCACCACTTGATTTTGTAAATCTGTTGGAAGAGATCTACTGGTTATCTGAACCCCTAAACTATGCCTCCAAACCTGGGAGGGAAGGGGGTCAATACAAAAGTACTAGTACGCAGAGAAACCAAAAACAAAATATAATACTTTTTTTCCAAATATAGGTGAGAGCCATTATAAAGCAGGTCCATATCAAATTATTTGAAAACACATGGGCATAATGTAATAGTTTTTAACAACAATGTAATGCAGCTGAGCTAGGTGGAATACCCTACATATAACATTTACACCAACTGTCAAATCTTGGTTGTCGCTGAGATTAGAGTATAAGTGAGGGGAAGACACACAAGATCACACGGCAGGGTGTCTCGACCCAATAAAGTATAGTAGTGCCCAAGATCACTTAGCCTGGGCTCCTAACCATAGTCCCAATTTGGGAATGACATAAATTCAAGTACACAAGATCACTTAGCCTGGTACCAAATCCCCATGTCGGCAAACATGGTTTTCAGCGATTAGCCCTTACACTCAAATTCCTTCTTCGGGCATCCACCTATCTCATGTAAAATCAATGTATCAAACTCCATTTAATTCAATCACATATCTTATTCTTTGGGGTATCGTCATACCCGACTAGCAAGCCATCAATATCACATCATTCTTTCATCCAACAATTATATTCATCATATTTCAACATAACAACCCTCTCATTGTAAGTCAAAACCATGACCATTTTCAAAATATTTCATGTCACGCTTGTAAGATGATTTCAAACATTTCACATCATATGAGAATTTAAAACGAGATCATATAAAAAGAGGGATTTTATATAATTTATTCTCTCAAGTTAACATCTTTTCAGAATACATGCATATATATATATATCAAACCACTTCGAGAATAGGCCTAAAGACCAAATCAATATCATAAAATGTTTAAAATGGGATTATATTCATAATTTTAAAACCCCCATTTTTAAAACATGAATTTTTAAGCCCATGAGATTTTTGAGATAACCCCTTGTACCTCTATATGCGAAGATGATAGGAGCTTCTTAATGCCTATGTTCTGGGGATTCCAAATATGCAATTAGTTTAAAAAACCCACGGTTGAATCTTGAGTTTCTTGGGTTTTTATTTTGAAACCTTAAGGAGAGTTCTTGAGCAATTTTGATGAATGAAGGTGTATTTTGGTGTATTTTGGGAACTGAATTTCATGTTTATGGCTAAATAAGGGTGGGAAAAGGACCATTTTGCCCCAAAAACAGAGTGTTTAAGTCACTTGAGTAATAATATATGTGGTGCAAACCTTATCGCATAATTTAGGTTGTGCGGCGCACTCTTTATCGCACACATTAGGTTGTGAGTCTCACACCTTATGGCATAAGTTAGGGTGTGTGACCACACCTTATGCTGCACGACACACTCCACTTTGCAAAGCCATAACTTCTTCCTCGGGTGTTGGAATTTTGCGAAATTAGTATCGTTGGAAAGATAATTCGAATAACTTTAATTTGATTTATAGTAGGAACTCTAATTCAATATATTCAATGAGTAATGGTCGATTTAAGTTGATCTACATTTCAACGCTCACTAAATTCAAACGATAGGAAAACTTTCAACTTGTCCTTGAGCTTGGGGACCTCTATGATCTCAATTCATGCTCAAATAGGTTTCCACACTACATAATTTATTAACACACTAAACTTGCATTAGATTTATGGCTTTTGGAACCTTTACATGAAGAAAATGATGATTTTTGTTCTCGTCCGAAATGCGGGGTGTTACAAAATTTTGTTAGAAAATGGAAAATACAACCATATAGAGTACATTTTAGCTGCACCGTACTCCAAATACACTAAGCTGAACTTTAAAAGTACTAATGCATTTCTTAACTGTTGGTGTGTAGCATTTAAAAGTTTTATTGTCTTTGGTCGGAAGATAGCCACAACGAAGGTTTCAAGAATGAAGATTAAACTGAAAAGAAGCCATGCTCGCTCTGGAGTTCCTGCTACATGATACAACATTACTCTACAACGTTGAAGCCACTTTCCTAATCCTTGGAATCTAAGTTCTTCCGAGAATGAAATATGATTAGCTAACACATCCTCAACATCATTTGAATCAGTGATAGGAGGGTTACTGTCTCGATGTTCTCGATCAGCGTCCAAACTACTTCTCTGCAACAAGGCTAGAATCATTGGGTCCAATCCATTCTCCTTCAGCATCACTGTAAAATTAGGATCAAGCCCTTTATCTTGCAATAAATTAGCTAATTCACGATCAGTGCGTCTTCCTTTCCGCTTTAACATAGATGTAATCCTGGGATAACTCAAATTTTCTTAAAATGCAAGTGCCAAATTCAAGTCCAGTATCTGTTGGTTTGCAGAAGTAGATGTACTAGAATCACCACCTTGGCTTTCAAGGCCACTGCTAGAACAAATAACCAATGAACTATTATGCTCTAAATTTCTGTCAACATATGATGATCGTACTTCAGGCTCTTGAAGAACTGAACGATAGGAACTACTATGTAGAGCTAGAATTGGTCTTCTACTATCTATTCTCTTATCACTATTAATCCCCTCAATATTAGTCCAGGTACTGCCATCACCAGTGCAAGGCACAGTTGCATTACCAAGATGACCAACATCAGCACTCCTACTGCGTTTGACGCTTGAGCCACACCCCTCAGAAGAGCTTGTGGAGCTATTTTGGTCTTTTCTGCGGAAACCTTCTCTAAGGCGGATAACTGTGCTCTACAAGGCATCTTGTCTAGCTGATAATGGGTCTGTAACTGATAAATTCTGTGAAATAGCAGCACCCAACAGCACAGATGCTACAACTGCATAACTGATATAATGTCCAAAGTACCTGAAACAAAATTGTTGCAGTAAAAGATCAGAAGATTTTTTTTTGATAACAAAAGATTAGAAGTTTCTATTCAACAAATAATATTAAAAGGGATGCATATGCCACAAGATAAGAAGACTTGATTATGGAAGAAAATGAATTAGCATAGGTTAATAACAAACCAGTAATGAACTCCAAAATAGATCAGGAACACCTGAGATGTACCGGCAACAAAAAGTACGACGACTCGACTTTTCAGAAGCTTAAAACCATAAAAGAAAGCTCCCAAGTTCCAATCTGATTGAATGAAAAGCTAGTGAATTCATTACTTACCACAAAGAAATAAGAAATTATTTCAAAATACGAGTCAGAAAAGGAGACAAATATATGTAGGAAATGAACTACCAAGGATTATCCCGGCAGTTGATGTTGTAGCCCCAAGCCAGTTTGATTCCTTTACTGTCAGACAATACAGGATAGAATACACAAGAAGTACTACAAGTGAACTAACATATAGAAGTCCAAGATGCAGAGCCCAAGTTCAAAGTGAAGAAGAGTAAATTATAGACTTCAGAGAAAAGGTTGAAAAGATAGTGCAGAAAATATGGTGAGCAGTATAAATGAGAACCCACTGAACACATAATATAACAAGGTGACTTTAAATTAATTTACTTAGCAGTGGGATTTTAAGATCTACTATTTTTACTGGACTACTGGAGAGTGTGTTTTGTTCTCTCAGAGTTAGTATTCCTTTTATTCAAATAGATTTGAGTTACACCCATTGTTTAGCGTTCTTTGGCTCTTAATTTTAAAAGTCTGTTAGTTGAGAACATTTTGGCCTATCTTCATATCTTTCATATCTTATAACAAAAATTATGTTCCATCCAAAAAAAGAGTTGTCATATTATTCATCCCTGTCCTTTATATAGAGCTCTTCCCATCTTTGTTCAAATCCCTAGCCAACAAGAATGATGTCCCCCTTCAAAAAGTATTACATCTTACTCAGTCTTTCTATTGCCTATAAATAGTCTAGCACATCAATGATGTCTTCTGTTAGAGCTAATTATCATGTTTACACTAAAAATAAAGAAGTGCTAAACTATTCATGTTGATCTTCTGGACATCCTCAAAAAAACCCTTGTTTCTTTCTGTCCAAACTGTCCACCATATACATGTTGAATAATTTTCCATCTCTCCTCCTTTATTACATTTACATCCCCGTTCTAACTGCTTAGTACTTTTTTAATGCTCCCAGGTTCTAGCCACCTGATCCTTTTCAGGTTGAAAACATTCTCTACAGCTGCTCTGTCTATTTCCAATGTAAGAAAAGATGGTTGATTGTGTAAAGAAAGGATCTTGGCCCTAACTCAACCCCAAAATCTAGCACATGAGGGGAGGATTGCTCAAGTTCATATAAGAAGACCGACAGTTCACTCCCCAACAATGTGGGACTTTCACCCACTCTAACACCACCTTCACGCCCAGGCCCAATAAGAGCGTGGTCCGGGAGCTCAAACGTCGATGGACCTTCTATTTGAGAAGGAATATCAACTGCTACTTGTATGCAAGAGAGAATAGATGAGTTATTATTACTGAATGCATTGGGTCTATCAGCACGTATAGGTTCATACATTATGCCATTAGGTTTCGCAGCAGTTCCAACATTTTCAGCAGCACCACAAGTTGAATTTTGATGCACTGCAGTAAGGAAAGAAAAATTAAACATTAACTTGAGACAACAACACAAGCTTCTCAAATGCAGGTTCTAGCAAGAACAAAAATAATAAGCAAATAGAAGGCAATGAAGATAAGGATAAGACTAGACGAGCTTAGGGACAGGCTCCAAACTGAACACAGTGCTCGTCATTCTTGTTGCAGATAAGACCAGACAACTTATTATTTTGACGTTAAGAGTTTCTTGTAGAGGGTGCTGAATCCATTTTGCAACTTTGGAGGCCTTGTAAAGCACAGAGAGGCTCATTTTTGTAAAGAAAATACTGCCCACATAGTATATATGCTATCATTTTTAAAAAAATATGGTGCTTGCTGGTTTTACCAATATCATGTATGCTTGTACCTTCCAATACAACCTCCTGGCAAGAAAACTAACCACCAATAGGCATCTTTCAGCATAGCAGATTCTAAGACTGTCTTACTAGGAATTAGGTAAGTGCAAGTTCTTGAAGGGAAATTGTTTGCATCATTGAAGATCAGAAAGCCAGGTATAAAGGAGATTAGACATGTTAAAGAAAAAATAACAGGTTTAATATCAGGAAAGACATCAAAAACTCTCATTGACATATAAATGATGGATCCCAAATAACTTCAGAAGTTACAATCAAAAGGAAAATGGTACAGAAACCAAGTCCACCTTCATAATAACTATGTATGCTTGATGTAAGCATAAACATTAACAACAAAGACATCAAAGACTCTCATTGACATATAAATAATGGATCCCAAATAACTTCAAAAGTTACACGCAAAAAGAAAATGGTACAAAAACCAATTCCACCTTCATAATAACTGTGTCTGCTTGATGTAAGCATAAATATAAAGAACATAATGACATACCAAAAAATTATCAAAATGTTCTACAATGTAGTGCATAGTTTTTTTTGTTTTTTGAAATTGAACGCAGTGCATAGTTTAAAAATGTGCAAACAATATTTAATGTGGCAGGTGAAGCATCAGGTACTGGAAGAAAAATTTAATACATGTTGGAGGCAAATGAAAGAGGGTATTTAAAAGAATGATCAGAGGGCAGGGTGGAACTCCCTCATAGCAAGTCAAATAAAGTGTAAAATTATATAAAGAAGATGAAACTAGAGGCTTCTGTATGTGTCTCACATACTTGGCATAAACCATGTGTGAATGAGCATAACAGAATCAAATGCACTGAGACAAAGTAGGCATTTGATTGCAGATCAAATGGAGGAGTCTGCCAACCGACTAGATTTAAGAGCAGCTTTAGTCCATGCACCATTTTGAGGTAAAGTTATATGGTTAAAAATTTGGACGTTACTTAATATATGCACAAACTGAACATGAACTGCCTAGTTAGACAAGTGTTTTTTGTAGCTACCCAGTGACAACCTTAGTGAAAGAATACATCAATGAGAAGTTAATCCAGTAAGCTTAATGAGCTTTCCCTGCAAGGAATGAAAGTGTGGATGACCCAACATCAAATATACGATTGTTATTATACACACAATCTCCATACAACAGCAACAACATACCCGATGTATATTCGGGCAGAATATATGCAAACCATACCTCTACCTCAGAGACGAGAAGAAAATGGTAGCAACAATCCTCACTAAATACTTCATAAGATAAAAAACATCCAATACTTACAAAACCAAATGAAGAAAAAGAAGTTCATTGTCTTGATCACCAGAAAGTAAAAGAAATGCTTACAATTGGAGATTCAAAAAGGTTGCAAAAGAAAGAAGCAAACTTTCTATTTAACAAGTATCAAAGGGGGAAAGAATAAGAGTAAAACCAGTAAGTATACGAGAAGTATGAACAATATAGTAAATGGTTTCCCCATTTAGCATCCATCACTCCAATAGAGAATCAGGACTTGCAAGAAGGTCAAAAGGTTTGCCTATCGAGTCTTTCAAGATTGTGATTTGACCCTCTTTCATAATAAAGTCTTCATCGAGGGTATCTACCTTCCTTTTCAACATGTTGATCTCATAATTCAACAGCATGTTCATCTCACTGTAGCTCTTAACTTTCTCCCACATGAAATCCCTCTCCTGAAACACTTTTGGTAGTATCTCCTTCACAATGCCAAGTTCCTTCATGCATTCTTGCAAATTATTAGTGAGCTGGTTGATATTTTTGTCCTTTTTTAGCACCTGCCAGAATCAACCGTAAACCATGAAAAATAAGAAAAACACAAAGATCACCAATAATATTTCATCAGAAATTTAAAACAAACTCAAAGCTTAGAAGTTCAACCAAATCATGAATCCTTTTTAACTGTTAAAATTCACAGTAGATAACTCGTGACCTTGTCCAAGAATTAAGTCAGATGAACGAGAAAACTTATCGAAATCCCTTCGGGTAACTTTACCACATCAGAGCACAATCAGATCAATGGGTTTAATGGATTTAAGGATATCACAAACTTAATAATGTTCTTGGTTGGTTCAAGTGATGCACATTAAGGCGATCAGACATTTCATAGAAGACTACCACATGCCAGCAACTCATGTATACAATTTCATAAAGAAAACCGTTAACTTCAGATGGAACAGGCTATCATATATGAAGACGAGGTATCCAAAGCTGAAAAATAAAAACTATTCCGTTGCAACGGGATCTTAACATTGCTTGCTTACCTGAAGCTCGAGATATTTCAACTTAGGTGTGGCATAAGAAAGAGCATCCGACGCATTTTGCACTTCACATTTGAGAATGTCGTTACCTCTAACTATTGCAGCTAGATCAGCCTGAAGTTGCTTTATGTCCATCTCCTCGGAATAAAGTTTCTCCCTTTGCATAGTTGTCAGCAAAGTCTCCGATTTAAAATCTTTAACCTTTTCCTGGTAGTTTTCCCGAACCTAATCTCTATTGTCTTGAGCTACTCGATATTCCGCTTGTAACTGAGTGAGCTGCTGCCTTAGATTTTGATTCTCCTCTGACACTTGCTCTATTCTCTTAGACAAATCTTCAAGGTGTTTCTCCAAAAATGACATCTTGATTCTATTATCTACTTCCTTCTCATTAAATGAAGAGACTTCCCTTTGTAGAGAGACATTCTGCTCTGCAAGCTCCCTCGCCCTTTCACGGAGTCTATGTTGTTCAATTTGGTATTTCGCAAGTTTTAGAGACCAATCGCTGGATGTTCTATCCAACTCCTTTTCCAGTACTAATTGTAACTCATTCTTTTCTGTCTCCAATCTTCGTGTCCGTGAATCTAGTTCTGCCTGTAATATGCTGGCTTTTTCCTTAGCAGAAGCCCTTTTAGCAACTTGATTCTGTAGCATGCTTGAAATTTCAGAAGACATTTGTACCTTCTCCTTTGTCAATCTTCTAATAGTCTGAATCAACACTGGAACGCTAATGTCTCTGCCATGAAAAAACATTTGTCATTACTTTGGACAAGGAAATGCAAATTAAAACATAAGTTTAAGTTTGAAAAAGAAAGCTACAGCAAAATGATATGCATACCGGCTTGAATCACGACCAGATTTCTTAGGATGAACTTTCTTACTATGACCATGGGGAGATTTGCTCAGATCCGTGAAATTCTTTTGTCCTGACCCACAGTCATAGAAGGATCCAGATGACAGTGAAACACTCCTCAAAGAAGAAACTTCCTTGGACTTTAATGGTGGTGGAGGGGTCTTGTTTGCATCATTAGTTGATGATCGAAAAAAGAAGAAGTTGTTCTTCATCATCTCTATGTATGGAGACTGTACATGAATCAAACTAGTGTCCATGAGATTTCAAAGGACAAAGCAAAACACTCATAAATAGCCATTCACAGATCATTATCCATTCATGAAAATACTGCAAGCTAACTAAATACCTATGAGACAAAGCAAAACATCTCTCTTTCTACATGCTTCTTCTTCAACAACAACATACGTAACCCCTAACTTGGCAAGTAGAAAATTTGTTTCCCATAAATCCTTGGCAAGGAAAGGAAAAACACGAGGATATTAACAACAGTAGCAAGTAAGAAAACAGAGGTATACGATACAACAAGTAGAAAAGAAAAGTATATACTAATACTACTACCAGAAGAGACATGACGCGAAACTATTTACTACTAGTCTTCTACTGAAAATTAATAAAATACCCCACCAACAAATAGCACAAGAACAATTCAAAGAACTTATCAAATCCTTCTGATAAAACAAATAATCATGGTAAATAATAAAAAAAAAGAAATTACTGAATCAAAGAGTTGAAAGAGTAAGAGCCGGCAAAAGGTTGTCAGAATCTATAGGACTCTTGTCATTTTTTCTTGAAATGTAAAAATAGCAAAAGACTAGAATGGAGAAAACTTTTTTTTTGTATCTTTCATTCTTCATCGTACAAATGCATATATTCAACCAACAAGGATCTGTAAATTGCAAGTAAATATTTACAGGGATCTGTATATGGCAAGTGAATATTTACAAGGATCCAAAAATATGGCAAGTGAATATTTACATACTCATAATGAAAAACCTGAGAAATAACCATGAGAGAGAGAAGAAGAAAAGTGTAACAAATATTTTGTGTTATTCAATGGCTATAAATAGCCATATGAGGTCTGATTTTCCATATAATAGAAATAAAATGTAAACTATAAATTAACTTTTTCAAATTAGCACACAAATTAACTTAAATTATGAAATTTAAGATATTTATTTTTTCAAAATTTAACTTTTCCATATAAACATCACTGAATTGATATAAACAATATTTTGAAACGTGATAAATTAATTAAATAACCCAAAAATATTGTAATATTGTATTTCTTTTATCTCTAGATCTTTTTTTAAAACATAGGAAATACTAAAGTCATACAATAATCTCCTTTCTTTTATAGTCTAAACTTACGATTTTAAAATTATTTCATTTGAATTAATAAGATCATAGTAGATTGTACAAAATTAGTTAATAAATGATATATATTTCCATTAAATAAATAAAGTACGATATAATTGTAATAAGACTACTCAATCAACTAATTAATTTCACTTAATTAGATTAAATTTTAAGATCATAATATATAGACTAAAGTTCCTTAAATTTAATGTTGTAAATTTCAAAATATATTTATGGCTAAAGTAGTATTTAATGTTCGTTGTTTTTTTTAATCAATATATGTATAAAAATTACGGAACTTTGTATATATTATTTATTAAAATAATTGTCAGTATTCACTGATTTTTACCGCAATTTAATCTAATTAGTTTAATAACAATACAATTATTATTAATATTATATATTTGTTAACCATAAATTTGTCCTAATTTTATAGCTTGATTATATTTAATTAATCTACAATTACATAAAGGACTCAAATATGGAAACAATTGATATTAATTACCTTTATAATTTCAAAAATTTAATCCCATGAATTTCTCATATTCTTATAGTTTGATTATATCAAACTGATATTAATTACCTTTATAATTTTGGGAATAATTTTTAAAAGGTAACGATTATTTTTTTCCTAATTGCTAATTTATTTCTCAAAAATTTCTTACAAATTTATGATTTGATTATAGTTAATTGATTATTTAATTATCTTTATAATTTACTAAAAACTAAAACAAGGTAACAATTATTTTTTTTTCAATTACAAATTTTCTTAAATTCAATATTTTATTGTTTTACTAAAATAGTTCAAGTTTAATTGTTTTGAGGCATGACATCTTTTTGTCTATAAATATTTTTAATACATAAGAAATGCTAAAGTCATACAATAATCTCCTTTGTTTTTATAATCCAAACTTACCATATAAGAATAATTTCATTTGAATTAATAAGATCATAGTAGATTGCACAAAATCAATCAATTAATTATATGTATTTTTATTAAATAAATGATGTACGAAATTGTTGTAATAAAACTATACAATTAACTAATTAATTTCAATTAATTAGAATCAATTTTATGATTATAATATATAGACTCAAGTTCTTTAAATTTAATGTTGTAAAGTTTAAAATATATTTATGGCTAAAGTAGAAGTCAGTGTTCCTTGTTTTTATAACCAATATATGTATATCAAATATGAAACTTTGCATATATTTTTTTATTAAAATAATTGTCAATATTAACTGATTTCTAACTCAATTTAATCTAATTAATTTGATAACAATAAAATTATTATTAATATTATATATTTATTTACGATAAATCTGTTCTAATGTTATAGCTTGATTGTAGTTAATTAATCTACAATTACATAAATGGCTCAAATATGAAAAAAATTGATATTAATTACCTTTATAATTTCGGCAATTCAATCCCATGAATTTCTCATGTTTCTTATAGATTGATTATATTAAATTGATATCAATTACCTTTTCAATTTTGGGAAGAATTTAAAAAAGGTAACGTTTATTTTTTTTCCTAATTACTGATTTATTTCTCAAAAAATTCTTATAAATTCATAATTTGATTATATTCAATTGATTATTTAATTATCTTTATAATTTGCTAAAAGTTCAAATAAGGTAAAAATTATTTTTTTCTAAATTACGGATTTTTCTATATTCAATCTTTTATTGTTTTACTAAAATAGTTCAAATTTAATAGTTTTGAGGGATGACAACTTTTTGTCTCTAAATCTTTTTTAATACATAAGAAATGCTAAAGGCATACAATAATCTCCTTTCTTTTTATAATCCAAACTTACCATTTAAAAATTATTTCATTTGAATTAATAAGATCATAGTATCTTGCACAAAATCAATTAATTAATTATATGTATTTTTATATAAAAAATGATGTATGATATAATTGTAATAAAATTACACAATCAACTAATTAATTTCAATTAACTAGAATCAATTTTATGATCATAATATATAGACTCAAGTTCCTTAAAATTTAATGTTGTAAATTTTAAAATATATTTATGGATTAAGTAGTAGTCAGTGTTCGTTATTTTTTTTACCAATATATGTATATCAATTACGAAACTTTGCATATATTTTTTATTAAAATAATTGTCAATATTAACTGATTTCTATCTTAATTTGATCTAATTAATTTTATAAGAATAAAATTATTATTAATATTATATATTTATTTACCATAAATCTATCCTAATTTTATAGCTTGATTATATTTAATTAATCTAAAATTACATAAAGGACTCAAATATGGAAACAATTGATATTAATTACTTGTATAATTTCAAAAATTTAATCCCATGAATTTCACATATTCTTATAGTTTGGTTATATCAAATTTATATTAGTTACCTTTATAATTTTTGAAAGAATTTTAAAAAGGTAATGATTATTTCTTTTCCTAATTACTGATTTATTTTTCAAAAATTTCTTATCAATTTACAATTTGATTATTTAATTATCTTTACAATTTGCTAAAAACTCAAATAAGGTGACAATTATTTCTTTTCTTAATTATGGATTTTCTTATATTCAATCTTTCATTGTTTCACTAAAATAGTTCAAATTTAATTATTTTGAGGGTTGACATTTTTTTGTCTATAAATCTTTTTTAATACATAAGAAATGCTAAAGTCATACAAAAATCACCTTTATTTTTTTAATCCAAACCTATCATTTAAAAATAATTTCATTTGAATTAATAAAATCATAGTAGATTGCACAAAATCAATCAATTAATTATATATATTTTTATTAAATAAATGATGTACGAAATTGTTGTAATAAAACCATACAATTAACTAATTAATTTCAAATAATTAGAATCAATTTTATGATCATAATATATATACTCAGGTTCCTTAAATTGAATGTTGTATGTAAATTTTAAAATACATTTATAGCTAAAGTAGTAGTCAACGTTCGTTGTTTTTTTACCAATATATGCATATCAATTACGAATCTTTTCATATATTTTTTCAATTAAAGTAATTGTCAATATTAACTAATTTATAGTTAAATTTAATCTAATTACTTTGATAGCAATAAAATTATTATTAATATTATATATTTATTTACCATAAATCTGTCCTAATTTTGTAGCCTCATTATATTTAATTAATCTACAATTGTATAAAGGGCTCAAGTACGAAAATAATTGATATTAATTACCTTTATAATTTTGGAAATTTAATCCCATGAATTTCTCATGTTTTTATAGATTGATTACATTAAATTGATATCTATTACCTTTTTAATTTTGCAAAGAATTATAAAAAGGTAACAATTATTTATTTTCCTAATTACTAATTTATTTTTCAAATATTTCTTATAAATTTAAAATTTAATTATAGTCAATTGATTATTATTATCTTTATAATTTGCTAAAAACTCAAATAAGGTAACTATTATTTTTTTCCTAATTACGGATTTTCTTATATTCATTTATTTATTTGTTACAAAAATAGGTCAAACTTAATTATTTTGAGGGATGACACCTTTTTTTTTAATAGTTTTTATTCAGAATGATTACAATATTTTCTATATAAATTGATCAGTTACTATTTATTAATTCGTTATTCTCTTAAATAATTTTTTCTTGTAATATTTATTTTAGTCAATTGTAATGAAATCATTTATATTTATTTCCTTATAATACTATTATTAAAAACATATGAAAAGTAATTTATTAAATATGAAATATGAAATTATATTAAATATTTAAATAATCAACAAAATAGCTTTTTGTTATGAAATGATGGTTTTTTGTTGTAAAATTCAAATAGGTAGTTATCAATATGACACTTGTCATAGTTTTAGGCTAGACTATCCTCCTTTATTATATAGATAGATAATTTCAACAAAATTAATTAGAGTATTTTCTTATAAAAATAATATAAAATATTATTTTATAAAAATAATATAAAATATGGTATATTAATAATATTTGCATTAATTATGCTTCTATTTTCTTACGCAGTATTTGATTTTACGTATTAAAAATAACATTGAATCAATGGTGAAAGTGGAGGGAGTTCTTTCTTTATTGGGGTTTTTCTTTTTGGGAAAGCTGGCAATTTCTTGACTATCAACCACCCAACACAAAGCTGACACTTCTTGGTAGATTGGTTATTTTTTCATACGATACTAATTTATATACATTTTCCTTGATATTTGTTATATTGTTAGTTTTATTTTGCGTATCATATTAGTTTATATGCATTTATCTTTTATGTTTGGTATATTATTATGATCCTAAGCTGGGAGTCTATCGGAAACATCCTCTCTAGTTCACCTGAGTAGTGATATGATCTGCATACACTAACCTCCCCAGACCTCACTATGTGGGAATACATTAGGTGTTATTGTTGCTATTGTTGTTTCTTATACAGTATTTGATTCAATGTATTAAAAACAACACGAATTACATAATTTCTTTTTTCTTTTTACATAATACCCCCACTTTAAGCATGTTAATGCATGCATTAGATCCATTGCATTTCTAATGCCATAAATTTTGAGGTATTAGTAATATACACCTCAATATATAATAGAGTATATAACTAATTTTTGCATTAGTTATACATAAGATAAAAATATATATATATCAAACAAGGGACTACTAATACACATAAAATTAATGGATGCATTATTTTTTACGTAATACATTCCATGCTTTATCATAGATTTGATTATTATTCCTTGTCTTGAGCCAGGAGTCTATCGGAAACAACCTTTCTACTTCTCCGGAAGTAGTGATATGGACTATGTACATCTTACCCTCTCCAGATCCCACTATGTGGAAATACACTGAATTTATTATTGTTGTTATTAATTTTTTAATGCACTCTATCAAAAGACTCCATGCTTCTCATTTAATTATACCTTTAGCTCCTCTTTAATTATGATAATTGCTCTCTGACTCCACCTTGCATTTTTAAAATATAAATAAATAGGAATGAATTTAATTTTGCTCATTACTCTACTAATTGTAGTAATATTAGGTGAATTCATCAACTTAGAGTACATTCACTCATGCTACATATTATAGATATAGTTCAAAAAAGGAATTATACGTTTGACATAATACATAAATATGTTTTCAACTTTACATCATCAGCAAATATTTATATAGTTTAATTTTGAGTGTTGCACAAATAAATACTTAGACTATCATATAAAGGTACAATAAATATATATATGCGAGTCTTGTATCGCAATTTGTCATGCAAAATGTGTGCATCTCATACAATTTGTCAAGTAATTAAAGCGTTTGTGTTTAGGGGAGTGCATCGGTCGGTTCGGTTGGGTTTTACATATTATCGTTAGATTTATCGATTTTTGGTTTTTAAATATGCTAAACCAATAACCAAACCAATAAAATATTTTTTTTAGTTTTTAGTCCTTAACGATTTGGTTTTCGGTTTAACCGATAAGAAAATACTCATAAAATAAAAATAGTAGTAACTAACATGTAAAAAATGAATCTCAGTTGCAACAAAAACCATACATGAAGTGTTTAAATTTACAAAAATCTTCAAGTTTGAACTAAATGTTGTTAGGAGAAATTAAGAGTTTATATAATTGAAATAATAGGTTTGTTAATTTGTAGAAATAAAAGATAATATATAATAAATCTTATATATTTTCTTATTGGGTTATCGGTTTACCCAATAACCTAATAAGAAAAAATCAAACCAAACCAATAACCCAATAATTTTTTGTAACACCCCATACTTTCAGACTTGAACGTAAATTGTTATTTCTACTTGTACACATTTCAAAAACCATAAATCTATTGTGAATATAGTGTTTTAATCAACTATGTGGTGTATAAATTTAGTTGAGCATGAATTGATATCATAGAGGTCCCCTAACTTAAGGACGAGTTGACAGCTTTTCCATCGACTGAGTTTTAGTAAGCGTCAAAAGTTGGGTCAACTTCAATCGGTCATTACTCTTTGTATCTATTGAATTAGAGTGCCTATTATATATCAAATTAAAGGACTTCGAATTATCTTTCCAACAATACAAATTCCGCAAAAATCCGACACCCGAGGAAGAAGTTATGGCTTTGCAAAGTGGAGTGTGTCGTGTAGCATAAGGTGTGCGACGCACACCCTAACTTATGCCATAAGGTGTGCGATGCACAACCTATGTGTGCGATAAAGAGTGCGCCGCACAACCTATATTATTTGATAAGGTGTGCGCCGCATACATTACTACTCAAGTGACTTAAACACTCCGTTTTGGGGCAAAATGGTCCTTTTCCCACCCTTATTTAGCCATAAACACGAAATTCAGTTCCCAAATACCCCAAAATACACCTTCATTCATCAAAATTGCTCAAGAAATCTCCTTAGGGTTTCAAAATAAAAACCCAAGCAACTCAAGATTCAACCGTGGGTTTTTGAAACTAATTGCTTATTTGGAATCCCCAGAACGTAGGCTTCAAGAAACACCTATCATCTTCGCATATAGAGGTACGTGGGGTTATCCTAAAATCTCATGGGCCTTTAAATTCATGTTTTACAATGGGGGTTTTTAAACTACAAATATAATCATGTTTTGAACATTTTTATAATATTGATTTGGTCTTTAGGCCTATTTCCGAAGTGATTTGACATATTATATATGTATATGCATGTGTTTCTAAAAGGTGTTAATTTGTGAGCATGAAATATATGGAATCCCTCTCTTGAAGTGAATTTGTTTTAAATGTTCATATGGTGTAAATTGTTTGAAAACATCTTGAAAAGCATGACATAAAATGTTTTGAGAATTGATATGATTTTGACTTGAAAACGAGAGGGCTATTTGTGTTGAAACATGTTGACTAAAATGGTTGAATGAGAAGAATTATGTGATATTGATGGCTTACAAGTCGGGTATGACGATACCCTATAGAATATGATATGTGATTGAATTAGATGAAATTTGAATGCATTGATTTTACATGAGATAGGTGGATGCTCGACGAAGGCATTTGAGTGTAAGGGCTCATCGTTGGAAACCGTGTTTGCCGACATGGGAATTTGGTAACCTGCTTTGTGATCTTGCGTACCTGACTTTATGTCATTCCCAAGTTGGGACTATGGTTAGGAGCCCTGCTTTATGATCTTGCGCACTACCATTGGGTCAAGACACCCTGCTGTGTATTCTTGTGTATCTTCCCCTCACTTATACTCTAATCTCGGTGGCAACCGAGGTTTGACAGTTGGTGTAAATATGATATGTAGGGTATTCCACCTAGCTCAGCTGCATTACATTGTTGTTGAAAACAATTACATTACGCCAATGTGTTTTCAAATGATTTGATATGAAACTGCTTTATAATGGCTCTCAACTATATTTTTTTGAAATGTTATGTTTTGTTTTGATATCTCTGCGTACCAGTACTTTTATATTGACCCCCTTCCCTTCCAGGTTCGGAGGCACAGTCTAGCTGTCCAGAAAATCAGTAGATTCCTCAGACAGATTTGCAGAGTCACTTGGTGAGCCTTCTATATTTTGGAAGGCCTGATATCTGGCAATTTCATTTATCATTTATTAGTTTTGGATCTACTGGGGGCCTTGTCCCAGTTTTCAGATAGATATTTATTTTAGTCATGTAGTAGAGATTTTGTAGACGTTATAGAGATGTTGTGTTGAGATTGTGGGACATTATTCCCCGTTATTGATTTCATATGATTCTTGACCATGTTTTCGTAATATTGTTTGTCTTCCGCATTTCTTTTATCATATGAGTTATGTGCATGATTATCAGACAAATAGGGGTGTTTTGAGCCTTCATGGTTCGGAATGCTCGTCACGGCCAGGCCCCAGTTTGGGTCGTGACAAACTTGGTATCAAAGCACGGTTTATGGTCCAGGGTGTCGGCAAAATTACGTTGGGTAGAGTCTTATTTATGGGTGTGTAGCGCGCCACACTTATAAGCAGGAGGCTACTAGGCATTCAGGAATGTCTCTCTTTCTTCATGTTCCAGTTCGTGCAATAGAGTCAAAATAGTTCTCTTTATACTATCATTCATGCTATGGTGTCGCCCATATGAAGGTAAAGTCATCCCAAATTCTTTCTTTACTCTGATGTTCTCAGACATGTCCCATTATTGGGGTGATTTAAGTGTAAAAAGTTTAGAATCACATGATATAGTCTTTTCCGATTGTGTCTTATAAGAAAAAAAAATTGTGCAAAGACTCAAGAGGAGTCTATTAGTGCTTCAATATGTGTTGATTCTGATGTAAACGTTGATCCTGATGGAATCATACGTTCCATATTAAGGTATTAAGTGCATCTAGTCCCTCCCAAAAATCTTGATACAGATGTGGACGGTGTATAGCAGAATGTTGGAACTATATTTCCACCCGAATAGTACCATAAGTTAAAGTGTTGTTGTCATGACCTATCGGTAATAAAATTAGACCAAGAAGTTAGTGATGTGAAGTCACAAAGTTAGAAGTCAGAGTGAGGGTGATTTTTGGTGTAAATGAATATTTTAGTTGAATAACCGATATTTGAGGATTATTTACCCCTTTATAGTGATAAACTAATGTGGTAGCTAGTAGCACGTGTGGATGGTATGGTAGTCCATGGGGGAAGTATTTTACTCAGATTTTTATTTATACAGAGTAAGATGTGTATTCTTAGACCATTACATATTATGTGTCAATTTCCTATCTCTTGTAATATGTAATCTTGTTATCATGGTGTTTTTGAAAAAAAATAATTTAAAGTCTAGTGAAGCCGTGTGGGACTCTTTCGATTCACTAGCTTAGTTGCCTTGTCATCCATCTCATTTTCTTGTTCAAAATACAAAACCAAAGTCTAGTGAAGCCGTGTGAGGACTATTTCGATTCACTAGCAACTTGTTGTCCAACTTGTTCTTTTGTTGGTTTAATATATGTATGGCTGAATCTGTTTGGCATGAGATGGAATTGGTAAAGAGGTGATTCGTCCTTGTGAGTTAGTTTAGTATAAGGTAGAGAAGGAGTTGTTAGTCAGGGTGATTTGTTGGTTGCTTGAATGTGAAAAATGGCTATATTAGCGAGTAAGTTATGATTATAGACTCATGGTTGTTTGAGGAATTTGAAGGCAGTCTAAATGTATGCTTGAGTAAGTAAGTATGAGGTGAGAAATCCGCATAAGCAGATAAGATCGTATGGGGTTATAATATCAGATTAAGGTTGATCATGTCTATTATGTGACCTTACCCGTTGACTTTTTTCGTTGGTAGTTGTAAACTAGTACTACTTATGAAAAGGTATGTAGCAAATTATGAGATATTTGGATAGTACTACATGACTGGCACAGATTTTTCGAAGTTTTGCAGGAGTTCTCGAAACTATTTTCTAAAAAATTAAGAGTACTTTGAAAAAAATCTATATAAATCTTTTACTTAGTGATTGCCTAGACATCAATTAGGACGGGGAGTCAGGGGTGGAAGTCCCAACATGATGAAATACCTAAAAGATGGTGAGGGCAAATCAAGGATCATAGGAAGTCAACACAGAGTAGTTTCTTTCAAACTAATCAGTTTTTATGGATACAGGGATCGATACACAAAATGAGCGTTTCTTTCAAAAAATCCCCAAGCAAGTCGGGAGCCATGACAGAGCATATAAGGCTTAATAATGGTACTTTTGGTAGCCCAAAAACCGGCTCAACACCTATTTATTGACGACCTTTCGAATTGTCCATCTCATTTCTTGAGATCATGGAGTACAAACAAAAGTGTCTTGTCTTCTTTACAAATATTGTATTTAGAATTTTTCTAAAAAAAATAGTCGCTAGCAAAAGCGACTTTGTGTCTACTAATCGTCTACCTTGAGTACTAGTACATGCAGAAAGCAAGACCCTGACAAATGATTTCAGGAGAAACTGTTTTTAATTTACCGAAAGAATCATTGCATGTCATTGCAAAGAGGGCCATTGCATATCATCGTCATTCAATATCTATTGACGCTCTAGACACAATGCTGGCATCGAGGATATCATCAGCATTTAATATATCCGTTGACACGCAAGACACAATACTGGCGTCGAGGATATCATCACCATTCAATATCTATTGACGCGCTAGACACAACGCTGGCGTCGAGGATATCATCATTATTATATATCTATTGAAACGCAAGACAAAACGCTGGCGTCGAGGATATCATTATGATGCAATATCTGTTGACATGCAAGACACAATGCTGGTGTTGAGGATATCATCATCATGCAATATCTGTTGATGTGCCAGACACAACACTGTCGTCGAGGATATCATCAGCATTCAATATATCTATTGACACGCAAGACACAACACTGGTGTCGAGGATATCATCAGCATTTAATATATCTGTTGACACGCAAGACACAATGTTGGTATCGAGGATATCATCATCATTTTATATCTGTTGAAACACATGACATAAACACTAGCGTCGAGGATATCTTATCATTTTATGAATTAGCATCTGAATGCATCGAGAGCACACGATTTGAAGGTACGCCTTTAAGTCTCTATCTAAGGATGAATGATATAAAAGATTTCCTAGAAATTGAAAATTTGAGGGTCATCTATAAGTCATATAATTTGAAATAAGATAGTGTGCAAGATCACCTATGAGTTGATAGCCTGTAGGTCATTCAGAAGCCACAACAACATCCTAGCCAGATAGTGTGCAAGATCGCCCAAAAATCGATAGTTTAAAGGTTATCCATAAGTCGCAACTAAATCCTTACCGGAGAATATGCAAGATTATCAAATTGATACGTCCAAGGGTTATCTATAAGCCGTGTCATATCCATGATCGATTATGTGCAGGATTACCCAAAGACTAATAATTTGAGGGATTATCTATGTCATGTTGTATGCAAGGTCGGATGATGTGCAGGAACACTTGAAAGCTAGTGATTGGAGGGATATATGTAAGCCATCACTTATTCAAAGTTGGATAATGTGCAGGATTACCTAAAATCTAGAAATCAAAAGGATATCTATAAGTCGCCTAGTATCCAACATCAAATAATGCATAAGATTATCCCAAGATTGATAATTTAAAGGAAATTTATAAATCGATCATCGGCTATAACCGTAGAGGTTATCATTCTATATGCAAAAAATGATATAGGTACCCAAAGGGTTGCCACAACAGTACAAGATTACATGGTTGTAGAGACCGTTCTACATAAAGTATCGCTAGTGTCCAAAAGGGCCACCCACTTTGAAGACATATTCAACCGACAAATTTCATAATTATACAACAACCAAAAGGGTTGTTGTGTTTGGTATTACCGATTATTTCATTCCAAACAGGTACATGAAGAGATGACTCCGCTTTTCAGGCCACAACTCACGTGGAGATATGGTAAAAGACTGCATACCTCTTTTGTGAATTATGTTTAGCACTAACACTTTTTGCTTGAAGCAACGAGATAAATGCTAATAACATTTGATCATTCAATTTCAATTCTTTTTAGAAAGGGCAGAGGATGAAACAATATATCGTTTAGTTAGTCGCAAGTGTGTATTACGGCCAAAAAAATCATAGCGAGGGAGATGCAACTTTATTTAGAGAAACAAAGATTCTCTCAGGCACTTTTTCCGAGGCTAATCTTTTGTAAGCCTTTACTTTCATTACATCTCAACTACCTCTTCAGAGGAGAATTCTGGCACTAAGTTTATTTAGTCCAATTTATATGGTTGACAACACAATATATTTTGAATTGGGTTTAAGTTGCACGATATCATCCGAAGTGAAATCAAAACTGGGGTATGGTACAAAAGGACAAAACATGGTCGAAACTTGACCAGACAAACTACTTTCAGGTCTAATTTGTTTGCACTTATTGGATTTATAAACCTGTTCAGACCTCAAACCATTAAGTGCATTTGTTTTTATTAGGATTTTAGCTCTTTATAGGTCTGAGTAGGTCTTAATCATTCAGATGTGGAACCAAGTCTAAATATCATTTACATATATTCTTGTGTAGGATAAAATTCACCCCCACTCTATCCACAATCACCTGTCACCACCACCAACCACTTCCACCATCACAACCAAAATCACTACCAACTACACTGCCAGCCGCTACCACACCTACCACGTCCATTATTCTAATTATATCCATTGCCAACTAGGGGTGTTCACAATTTGGTTTTTAACCAAACTGAACCACGATCCAAACCAAACC
Organism: Capsicum annuum; assembly: GCF_002878395.1. Lineage (NCBI taxonomy): Eukaryota > Viridiplantae > Streptophyta > Magnoliopsida > Solanales > Solanaceae > Capsicum > Capsicum annuum. The sequence goes on from NC_061118.1 coordinate 150,451,230, forward strand.
GATTAAAAAAATCTATATATGGTTAGGTTTAGTTTGGATTTGAATTTTAAAAAATCTATACTAATTTGGTTTGGTTTGGTTTGGTTTTACTCTAAAATAACGGACAAAATAACCAAAACGAACCGATATACATATATATTATAATTATTTGTATGTTTTTCATAAATGTAATCTAAATATTTGTTACATTTTATATTTTAATCATGATTTAACTTTAGTCGTAACACATTCAGTCATATGTCTTCATCTAGTTGACAATACATTATGAGATTCTAAATGAATTTCATATTTTGAATGACAAATGATACTAATTGTGAAAATAATATCTTGTTATATATTGAAATTTACAGCTGAAATTCATTAGATTATACGCAATCACTAATTTTAACTTTCTTTTGAACCTTGTTGAGCAAGAAGTTTATGTGTACCTTTTGGGGGTTTATCATATCATTCTATTAAATATAGTTTTTAAATATTTTTTTAAAAGCGTTCATATGGTGTTATCATGGCTTTGCCGAAGTATGACACTCAGTTGACATCATAGTTTCAAGATTGAGATACAACACTCGGTTGACATCTTATATGTTAGATTGGATTTGTTTTTTAAAATTTTCAACTTTTATCATTAACTAAAGTTATAAACCAAAAAACCCGAATCAAACCGAACTAAACCGACAAGAACCAAACCGATGATTATTTTTTTATTTGGTTTGGTTTGGTTTTAGAAATTTAAAAATTGATTAAGTTGGTTTGGTTATGGTTTTGACCAATAACCGACCCATATCGACCCATGAACACCCCTACCGCCAATGCCGCCACCATCAACTGCTACCGGTAGATCACTACTACCAACCAACTCATCTATCAGAGCTAGCACTACCACTAATAACCACCAACACATCATCAACTTCCACATATTCTTCGGACACCATCACCACCACTGTCACCGGCGTCACCACCTCTACCACCACCATCCACTACACTCACTACAGTATCTGTACTAACAACCATTCCACCATTACAACTAATAGCGTCTCCAACGACCACCAACACATTGTCAACCATCATGCATACAATTTTTCGTCACCACGATCAACACCTCCAACTACTAACATTAACCAACTTCACATCACAACCACCACCACCACTACCAATCGCCAATATCATGACAGTTACTACAATGCCAACTATCTCTACTATCACAACTATCATCACTAATATTACTAATCCCTAATATCAATTAATTTATTAAACCACCACCACCATTACAAACCATCTCCACTATCACTAACAAACATAAATGTTTCTTTTTTTAATCAAATAATAATTTAATTGCATTAAATTAAAAAAAATTCCAATAGATAATTATATTATATTTAGAGATATATAAATTTTGCACATTCAGATATTGAGAAACACCCAACCTTAATCATTTAGTTTTCAGATCTAGAGACATTATCTTAACCATTCAAATGTGCATTCAAAATGATTCAAATGTCTGAATATTAATAAAAACAAATGCAGTCTTAGCTGAAACACAATGGTGTGGTTGTGTGATACTTTAAAGGAGTCCTTGAAAGTCAAAGAAACTACGTGAAAACATGGAAGTTTGATGATCACTTCTCAGAGTTGTTCTGCTCGAGAAACTATAACAATTAAGGTAATATAACCATTAATGGCATTCAACGAAGGAGAAGTCAATTACAATTGTCCGTGAAGTAGCATTTAATACATCTTCGCTAGACTGAAAGAATCATCTATATCTATACTACATTAAAAGCATGGGACCCCTAACTTAAAAGTTTACAACAATACCGTTCCTATCAGCCTAAATACCTACTATCTAGTAAAAAAAAGTGGAAACTAATTGGCATAAAGAGAAACAACACAGATGTTTAATAGGAACAACCCGTCATTGTTCTTATCTCAACAAAATATGTGTTATTTAAAAAAAAAGCAAGCAGAGGGGTAACTCTCAAATCTCAATCTCATGCTTTTATCCTACCAAGTATGTTCTATTCTTTAATGCACTACAACAACAACAACAACAAACCCAGTATATTCCCATATAGTAATGCACTAACTTCCTTTTTTTACCTAATGAATTGAACTTTTTAGTGAGGATCTAAATGATTTTCAGACTTTGTTTAACATTTGATTCATTAAGATGTATTAACAGGTTGAATATTTAAAAAAAACACTTAATAGAATGATATCTTAACCATTCAGATTTACACCTTCATTAAGTGAAAGCAAATGAAAAGGGATTGTAGTGTAAAGTCTATAAATATGGCTTAGTGTAACAAATATAGTTGACACAATTCAATACTCCTATTAGCAATCTATTTCACCTGTTTCTCCAGCTCATCCATAACATCTGTAAGTATTTTGCTGTTGATCCTGAAGTATTTGATGAGACAACTAGATATGCAGCAAAATCTTTAATCTGCAAGCATACAATAAAGAGGGAAATTATTGGATGAAAAATTCAAAAAGACGAAATGGGAACTCATGAAGGTAATCACTCACTGAACACAAGAAAGAAAAAGTAACTTTGATGCAATAATCATGCTGGTTAGTTTTGCATTAAGTATTCCCAAAGCAACATGCTCTTCCATCAGTTTTTGGAACTCATCACGATTTTTACGTACAACTTTCCTTATTTGAATCAACGGTGTATGCCCAGTGAGAAAGAGATAAATCAAAGTCTCCAAACATAAATTTAATTTTAACCCCCGAGTCTAATAAGCAATATACCATCCGCAGTTTCCTTTGCTCCTCCTCTTCGCTCTCTAAATCACGTATGTATTCCTAAAACAGAGAAGGTTGAAACATAACTTTAAAACTGAGGTGTACAAATGAGATGTTTGGAAAAAGTTATTTATGATGTATTAGGAAAATGAGTAGTACCTGGAAAATCTCCAAGCGATTTTCTCAAGGCGGGAGCATCTTTCATCAGTTTCCAAGCGGTCCTGAACTTTCCGCCACTAGCTACTGGCCTGAACAAAAGAAGTCAGCAACAATAGAACTATGAAAGTTCTATCTCCTGGAAATAGAAAAACCTCCTGGAAATAGAAAAACATAATCTAGGAACTGATGCTAATTCCACTAGAACAAATACCTTAATAAAGTCACAGGATTTTAAAAATTCTAAGTACTCCACTCTATTGCGCTTCTGCTCCTCCAATGCCTTTGTATGCTCCTAATAAAATCCAGTACAAACTAAAAAAAATAAAATTTCTCTATAAAGAAGAAAATATTTACAAAGAGACTTTAACTACACTTGCATGAAAGTATTGAAAAACTTTTTCTATTTTACGACGGAGGGGGGAGAGGAAGAAGCATATCATAGTTTCAAGTTTCAAGAAAAATTACATACAATACATGGAAGTCTTTTTAAATTGGAATTCAATGGTGAACAAATTTAAATGTTGTACCCTTAAGCCATTAAAAATGTATTCAAAGAACACAAGATTTTAAGTTGAATATCTACAACATTCCTTCTTTCTACTCCTTAAGCAAAACAAAAAAAGGGAACAAACTAAAAGACATCCTGCAAAGGAAAGGAATGGAATGAATGTTGTTAATCAAGTGGACCAGCACCTAACTCAACTTTGATAACTAGGTAAGGTGGTGAAGATTGTCCAAGATCATATAAGGAAACTACAGAACATACACCATACTAGTTTGGGATTCTCATACATTAGTCGCACACCATGACTAGACATTTGTAGCATCAGTTAACCTAGGTTGGCTAACATCTAATAGGCTAACATCAAGATAGATCTTCCTATAATACCATGTTTAAGAAATTGGACCTTGTTTCTATCTCAAATGAAAGGCTAACTTAATTTGTGAGGAGCCAAAGACCATATAAGGAAACTACAGTCCGCACACTTAGTTTTTAACATATAGAAGCTTACAAGAAAGTTCTGCAAAAGAAGCTTCACCTTTTTCTCAAGTTCCTCCACATAATCTTCAAAAAGGTCCTCACGGTCTTTAGCTTGCTCAACAGCTTTAAAACATTCATCATGTTCGAATATGGAGATTGCCTTACCGAATAATCAATAACAAATAGTTAGTGGATCAAATGGAACTTACACAAGTAATGGATCAACTTCAAGGTACCAAAACACATACAAACAATGAACAAGATTAGAAAACAAGCAGTAGACAACTTAAAATTATAAGTGAAAGACAAACCTCCATCTTGACGATGGTGACAACTCCTTGCAATCCTGTAAGATTGAGAACAACGAACATTGTTGTGAAAAATACCACTTATTCTTTTGAACAAGTCAAATACCAGTCTCTAATACATCATGAATATTATGATAATATCTTTTTATTTTTGAAACTGGTAATGTGAATATCATGATATACCAAATGGAAGACACCCACAAAAGAAAATTTCACTTACTTCTCACATTATCCTGAAATGTTCTCGAGCTTTTTTCTGTTTAACACGCCTCTTTTCAGCTTCCAGTTTTTTCTTTTGGCTCAAATACTGGAACAGACACACAACTTCAAAATGATCACTATAGACCTTGGGTGTGTTTGGTATGAAGGAAAATGTTTTCCTAGAAAACAAGTTGGTTTCTTACTTGTTTTCTTATGTTTGGTTGTTGAAAGGAAAACATTTTTCAGAAAATATTTTCTAGTGTTTCGTTGGTGGATAAAAAAATATTTTTCAAAAAATACATTTGAGAGTTGTATAAACATTTCAACTTAAGAGTAAGATTCAGAGAGAGTTTTGGAAAATGTTTTTCCTACTTTTTGAAGGGAATTCATTTTCCTTAAATTTAAGAAAAATAAGTTAATTTGGAAAACATTTTCCAAAATATTTAAGTCAACAAACATGAAACAATTGGATATCAAACACAATCTATCTTTTTGCAATACGGTATGCTGAAACATTGAAGCAGCAATTAACCCATTCCAATGCCGACTTGGAGAGATACCTCATTAAAAGCTTGCTTCCGCTCACAAAGGGATTTTAGAGCTCCATATCTCCGGTCATTAATTACTGCTCTCATGGCCTGAAAAATACAATTCATGTCAAATGATCTGCCTCAATTGTTTGGTACGCACAAAACAGTCAAGTAATAAACCTGATCCCACGTGCAATCAGACCCAATATTTGCAGATTCCAAAAGAGTTTATTAGATACTTAAAATAGAAATAATAGAAATTTCGAGAACATACATTAAATGGGACAAAAAGCAATAATCAACTATACCGCTTTGCTCTCATAAACTAATGGTCCTAGCTCGACTGTTTTCTCATCTGATGGAGTAGCACCTTCGATTTCAGTTATTGCAGCATCTTTCTTAACATTCTGCATTTTAGGTACAACACCAAGCACAAAGGACAAAACCAAACCTCAGTGGAATGGAGCATATTCTTCACCTATTAGGAGTTGACTAACAACTGCACTACAAAATTGTTGGATCAACACCCAGCATAACAGCTATGAAAAGCTTTCTTGGTGTTTTAACCAGTAACCAGTAGTAATTAACTAATCACATAAGTATTTTAGAAGGACAAAGTACTTCTCTATTCTCTGAAGAAAATCCATCACCATACACTACTACATCTTGAATTGTAGTAGTCTCAGAACTAAAGAAAAATTGAATTCCAAATAAGAACCAACACAAAACAGAGGCAAATTTATAACATATAAATCTGAAAACAGCTGGCAAAGCAGGTTTTGAAGAATTCTTCATTTTGACTGTTTCAATCATCGGAGAAGAAACCTTATCGGATAAACTTGATGATACTGAAGCCATAATAGTTGGTAAGTTAGTAGCTGGTGACACAACAATTGGGCTTGATTTAGCACCGTTTTCCGAGACTAATGAACCATCTGCACCCGGGGATGATGTTTTAACAACAGAAATGGATCTAAAATCAGAAGCGTGTGAAATGGTGTCCTTTTCATGAGCCAACTGTGAATTTATAAATAATTGAACTTTATGAGAATAGAGTATCCAAGAAAATAGAATATTGCCCCTTCTTATCATGCTAGCAACTGTGAATGCATAAAGATTTTATGAGAACTAGAGTATCCAAGAAAACAGAATATTGTCACATCTTATCATGCTATTTAAAGCACAGAACAATCCCTTCTTATCATGCTATTTAAAGCACGGAACAAACCCATATTGGATTTAAATCTAACATTACCTTGACTTCATCAGGCATTCTCCATTTAGACGTTCTAGTAACCTTGTTGTAGTAATACGTACAGAAAACAAACAAAGCAATCAGCATTCTGCACAAGTAACACACAAAAGTACCCACTGTAGAAGAACAATTGGAAAGACGCTAAGAAAATATATAAGTTACACACTTTCTTCTCTTAGGACTTGTAAATTCTCTCCAGTCAGTTGATGCGTCTGCCCTCTGTCCCAATGAAAATAGCATGAAAGTAGGTCAAGTCAAAAAACAGAACATAAATAGTACCCTGAGAGTAGAAATTAGTAACTTCCAGCAGTACAATACTGGATGGAAGTGTTAGAATATGAATGACATAATGTCCCACATGGAAAAGGACTAGAATGTACTGTGTAGAATATAACTACAAGCAGGGTGGAAACATTGACAAGATGCGACTGAGCTATAGCTATCCAAAGGTGATCAACTGAACAACATTCGCCAGATAATCACATTTTGTATATGTATATATATAGGTCAAATTCTATCATTTCTGAGTATTTTTTAATGAACACCCTTGCCACAAAAAACAAGACTGAGTGTGACAGTAAGGGTGTTTAAATCCTGCACTGAGGTTCTAAGTTCCATACTCAACACAGCCCCCCCATAATTTTTTTTCCATTTGGACACGTTTGAAACTCATAAACTACAGTTATGCTTTTTTTCGATGAATCAATTTCTGAACATGTATTTTTTTTCCCAATTAGCTCTTGCAAAAGATCTAGTAACTAGCATGCGATGTATAAGAATTTTGTTAAAATAAACTCAAAGGTAAATTTATAAATTGGTTGTTATACTAGCTAGCTTGCATGGGGCAGAGTGTTTGGCTGGTCCGGAGCTCGCATTTTCAAAAGATAAATGCAGCAGAAATGAGGATGTTGATATTGGTGTGTGGGCGTACTAGGAGAGATAGAATAAGGAACAAAGATATGCGAGAAAAAATGGCAGTGCTCTCTGTGGTGGACAATTGACAAGAAGACTAGAGGGTTGGGGATAAAGAACCTGAAAATTCAAAGTAAGGCTCTCATGATGAAATGGTTGTGGAAATATGCAAACAATAACCAGCAGCTATGGAGGAAAGTGATTGGGGCTAAATATCCTAAAGAATATAGATGGATGACTAATGATGTGAACACACCTACGGGGTTAGCCTCTAGAGATCTATTAGATCTATTAGACACTAGTGGAATGAAGTTAAAAGCAACTCAAAGGTTAAAGTGATGGATGGAAACAAGACTAGTTTCTGGAAGGATAATTGACATGAGGATGGGAATATGGAAGTGATTTTTCCAGATATCTACAACTTGGTATTGTTTAAATAGAGGACTATAGCAGAATTATGGACACCACATGGGTGGAACTTCAATTTCAGAAGGCAACTTAATGACCGGGAAGTAATGAGAGTAGTTGAATTTTTTAATACTGTGGACTTATTCAATGGACTGCAGACAGTGAAGGATGTACTATGGTGGATGGGAAATTAAAAAAGAATGTTCAGTGTCAACAAAGCCTACAAGATGATGAACCAAATAAATCACCCAGATCCAAGATGGCCATGGAAGCAAATATGGAAAAGTAGGATACCTACTTTGTCTTTTTCTGGTTACTGACCAAGGAAGTAGTTCTTACATAAGATAATGTCATGAAGAAAGGGAAAACCTTGTGCTCAAGATGTTTCCTCTGTGGAGAAACTTTAGAGACGGTTAACCATGTATTTCTACATTGTAAGTACACCCAACAACTTTGGAGAATCGTCTTAAGACTAAAAGGCATTTCCAGGACAATGCCTAGGAAAGTATCCGAGACTTCAATATACTGGGAGAAGCAGGTGTACATGCGAAGGACAGAGGCAGATGAAGAATTATCCCTAGTGCTATATGGTGGACTATATGGAAAGAAAGGAATTCTAAATGTTTTGAGAGCATAGAGAATAGTGTGCAGAAGGTTAAACTCAACTGCATTTTGCTTTTATGTTTTTGGTGTAATCAACTATACTCTAATGATACTGCCTCGATAATTGATGTTCTAGACTAAATTTAGATATAGAACAATCGATTTAGGAGTACTCTTGTATATAAAGGTTTCAGTACAACCCATGTACTGTGTGATATAATACAAAGTTACCAAGTTAAAAAAAAAGATAATAATTTTTCGAGTACTAAAAGTTTATAAAATAACAAATAAAGCAATTAAATCTGAGTTCAAATTGGGTGGGTTGGGTTATGACCCGCATTTTAGAGCATTTCAACCCAACCCATTTCAGCCCAAGTAGCTTTGGGGCGGGTTAATAACCCGCCCATTTATTAACTTAGACCTCTTTGATCCGCCCAAATCTAGCCAACCCCGCCCATTTGACACCTTTAGTTTAATAGAAGTAAAGTGGACCATGCCAGAACACATACCAGATCTATTGAGTTGAAGTAAAGTGGACTATCAAAGGACACACAACAATCTGTTGAGCTGTTGGATTAGAGGGGATTAGCAAGAGTTTGAAGAAATGGGGGACAACAATCCTTCCTTGTATTTGGTGGGCTGTATGGAGCGAGAAAAGTTGAAGGTATTTTGAAGATAAATATAATTCCATTCAGAAAGTTAAATGGAATAGCATTGTAGATTTTTGTTTTTTGTTTAAGGGCCAATGTGTACAGGATGCATAACAGGTGGTAGATCTCTTTGAATCCTCTCATTATTTTCATTATTTTTCATTTCTTTTGGACTGCTAGCATAACCTTAACGCTGACGAATACAAAGTAATATCTCCGAAAAAGAACTGTTTATCTCAAAAAGAAAAGAATATAAATGTTCAAACTTCCTTACAGCTCCAATTGTTGGTCCGTTAATACATGTCCCTCACAACCAACCAAACATTCTTTGATAACCGTCGTGTTTGGGCCAGCTTGCTCCTTGACTAGTTACACCAGGTACTGCTACCTCCCACCAGCACAGATACTGGGTAAATTTGTCCATCAAGGCTTGGAAAGATGGTAAGAAATCACCTAGTGTTTTTATCTCTCTTGGAAATTAAACTTGAGACCTCATGGTTCTCAATCTATTTCATTGACCACTAGGTCACACTCTTGGGTGCAAGTGTACAACCAGCCAAACTATTATTCTGTAAACCAGAATGAGAAGTGTGAAGCGCAATATTATATCAAGTTTCCTCTCTCCATATCGCCATAGAGTTACAATAACATTACATTAATCAGAAAGTAAATAAAATTGTTTAAACTAGACCAAATATAATCCTGTCGTGTATGCTTAAACACATTTTTTAGAACAATAGTGTTAAATATAAAATATTTTAGAACTATATTGGAAATAAAAGGTCAATGCAAATCCCAAATGAAGCCTACATAGTATAGTAAGATCGAGGAAATCTGCTCGCTAAACAAACTTTCAACAGAAATCACATATACTTTAGGAAAGAAAAAGTGGTTCTACGAAGCTTCATAGAAAAAGAATTGTGTACTTCTTTTTTCATTGATAAGCACAGGAAACTGGATAAAACCACCCATAAAAATCTCGATGACACGAGACCTCACCTCCATTTCTGTCATCAGCTCTCGAGGTTTCTCCCAGGTAAAGATTCTTGTCCTTCTATTATAATAGTATCTAAAAATCAATTCAAGAATTGTAAGAATGTTATTAATTGGTTGGAGTAATAAAGCCATAGGAAATATGACAACATTAGCAACCATAATTGGCCTAATGATCATAAAAGATGCTGAAAATAGCAATACCTACTACCATTTAGCCACATGTAAAATATGTATGATAATAGAGAAATGGGGTCAAAATGAAGTTATCGGTAGAGGTGTATCAAGTTCTGCTGATCAACAGTCCGGTAGAATTTGGTAGCGGTGAACGGTAGCCCATATGATAACTTTGACAAAGAGGACTGAAACAAAGGGGCCTATTATCTCCAGTGCTAATGGAAGCAGAATGATGTACAAAGCACTAGATGTGGATACTTGAGGGATTTCTTAGCAGTGAGGGGGCCAACATATCCACCACTTGTTCATAGAAAATACATTAAGTGTTTGTGATGCAGACATTAACCTATTCATATGAGTAACCTATGTGAATATAATCCAAAAGCAAGAATTTCGGAAATCCAAATCGGCATGCTCTTTTTTCTATCTGGAGAACAAAAAGTGGTAAAAAGATTGGATCTGAATGAAAATGATATTTTTGCCGAGCTTCTTTTCTTGTATACCACAGTTTTACACCTTTATTGTTCACTGGAATCTTAATTTGCTTACCAAAAACTATCGTTGAATTCAAATGTTGACTCTCTCAGTCAACACACACCCATTAACCCATTAAGCATGTTACTTGTTGACAATATTTATGCAAAACGGGTACAATAAAACACATTTTATTCTCACCAGAACAACCAAGGGAGCTGCTAATTCTTCAGTCTTCTGCATAGTTGTCGCAGAATTCACATTATGATTACTTATTGGAATCCAGGGTTGAACCCCTGATGGAAACCTTTGATCATTTATCTGTGTCTGATACTGGGAGCCAGAAAAATCTGCATTTACCTGCTGTTAAAGACAATAACAAAATATAATTCATCAATATAGGAATAGAACATCGGAAACTGATTGACAATAACCACAAAAGATCTTCCCAAGGCCTTACATTATATGAAGAAGAAAGAGGTAAATTTGGGCCACTAGAACCAGGCATGTGGTTATTTAACATCGGAAGATTTCGCTGAAAATCATGGGGAATAGGTGGTCCCTGAGGCATACTATGCATTCCTACTACAGGTCTACCAGTAACCTGTTGCATAGGTTGAGGAAATTGGATTTGAGAAGGTTGATACATCACAACATTTGCATTTCCAAGTGGCATAAATTGTTGAGATGGCCCGAAACCATAAGGTTGTGCCTGCTGGGCTAGAAGCATAGGCTGGAACTGCTAAAGATGTGGGGAAAATAGTTATCATAATGTCTCTACATTCAAAAGTCATTTATCCCTCCCCTAAGCATCCATAACTTTACCTGCAGTAACATGGATGGAATAGCACCGGGAGCGGGACCAGCCAGAGGAGGTATAGCAGGACCAATATCCATGCAAGGAAGAACAGATGAAGTCAGAATATAGCTACTTTTCAATCATATTTAGTTAATTTTCCAATCAATGTTGAAAGCTTGTATCCATGTGCAACTCCCTAAATTGATTTGAAAGACAAGGCAAGAATTTTGAAGCCAAACCACATAGTAACATGAAACCCTTTTCTTCATCTAATAAATAGAAAGCTTGAAACGAGAATAAAGAGAGATAGGAAATAGATGACCTATCACAGCGTTAGACAAGAATGGACAAAATGATAAGCATCTTTACCTTATGGCTTAGGTTCAACAGCTACTGATGGCCTAAGTATCTTTTCTTCGGGTGTAAAGAAGAACGTCTGTTAATACAAAACTATGATGATGGAACTGAAACGTGAGGTATGAGTAGTTATTAGGATAACTGAAAAATACTGAGACCAGAATGGGTTGAGCCTCACTCTTCCCTTCTGATGTTCTATGTCATACTGACATCACTACTAGAATCTGAAAGCCTGACTTGGTTATTCGCTCTATCATCTCCCCCTTAGCTTCAAGCCATCATATTAAGTTTGGGAGATCCCTTACTAGACTCTAAACTGAAGAACACTCATTGCACTCTTGGGTCTCGAAAACTACTATACATGCATATCATGGCACTTAACCAGAATGACTACACCTGAAAGTGGAAAACCCACTGTTAATACTACCTTCTGAGATACACTTTATCATTCTATAGACCCAGTAGTCATTATATAATACTTGCATACTTACTAACTTTGGGTCTTCATAGGTATCCCCAAAGTTGGAGGGCATACCCTCTAGTGCTTTAACTCTTATTTCTATTAGTTCAACCTTCAAAAACTCAAACTTAGAATCTACCACTCAACATGGATATCACCAAGCCTTCAATGAATCATACTACTTCTGACATAGCCTACCAATATCGCGACTCTAAACTTACATCTCTCTACCATGAGAATCAAGATCATATAAAAAGGCTAAACACTATCAATCAAAACTCCTTAACTTGGCTATTGAGAACACCATATACCATCTAACTAGTCCTTCTCCACCTAGCAACTCAACGGTACCACTCGTCACACAAAACGTGTAGTAGTCTTAGAAAATACCGCAACCTCAGATCACCTTGGGCATACTTCTACATTATATATGTAACATCATACTTCACTACGAATCAAATAAACTTAAGCTCTTGCATATATCGTTCAAGCCTATTAGATTACTTCTATAAAACTAGTATCATTAACCAAGAAATCATCACATCCACCTTCATGGAGATCAATTGTTCAAAACTTAATGTTTAGTGCTAAACATGATTTTACAACCCAACCTTATGCATGATTCTCACTTGGATACCATGAAATAGACATTAAGAAACACTAGTACACTAGAACTTCCAAACAACAAATAATTGATCTTGACCTTACGGTCTTTCTTTTCATACCTCATTAGAACGTACTATTTTAACACATCAAGCCTACTAATTTTTTCCCACAAAACATACATCATTAATCTCATGCCACTATTTTTACCACCACATTCTACATTAAATTCAAGCACATAGTCCTGTACCAATCATCTATCACTACTGAAAAATGCAACAAACTATGCTAGTTCATAAAATTTGGGACATACTATACAAGCGCCTAAAAAATCACTACATACCTTCTCATAAGTAGTACTAGTTTACAATTATTAACGAAAAGAAGGTCAGGGGTAAAGTTACATAATAGACATGATCAACCTTAATCTTATATTATAACCCCATACAATTTTTTTTACTTATACGGATTTCTCACCTCATACTTACTTACCAAAACATACATTTAGACTACCTTCAAATTCCACTAATAACCATGAGTCTATACTTACAACTTACTGGCTAATATAGCCATTTTCACACTTCAAGCAATCGAGAAATCACCCTAACTAACAACTCCTTCTCTACCTTCTACTAAACTAACACACAAGGAAAAATCACCTCTTTACCAACTCAATCTCATGCAAACAGATTGGTAGTCCTGTACCAATCATCTATCACTACTGAAAAATGCAACAAACTATGCTAGTCCATCGATTATTCAACCAAAATATTCATTTACACAAAGTCACCCTCGCTCTGACTTCTAACTTTGTGACTTCACATCACCAAATTCTTGGTCTAATTTCACTACCAATAGGTCCGACAACAACACTTTGACGCATACTACAATTCGGGTGGAAATATAGTTCCAACATTCTACTACACAACATCCCCCCCTTAAGCAAGACATTTGTAACATAAATTTGAAGAGGACTACATGCAATTAATACCTCAAGCTGAAAAGCATGATTCAATCAGGATCAATGTTTACATCGGAATCAATACACATTGAAGCACTAACGGACTCTTCTCAAGTCCTTGCACAAATTTTAACTCTTATATGGTTCAATCAGAAAGGACCATACCATTTAGATTCTAAATTTCTGCACTTGAATCACCTCAATAATGAGACATATCTGGGACATTAGAGTAAGGAAAGAATTGGGGATGACTTTTTTTTACTTTTGTATGGGCGACACCATAGCACAAATTAGAGTATGAAAGAGGAACATTCTGACTCTATTGCATGAACTAGAACATGAAGAAAGAGATACATTCCTAAATGCCTAGTAGCCTCCTGCTTATAAGTATGACGCGCTACACACCCATAAACAAGACTCTACCCGACGCGATTTCACAGACACCCTGAGACTATGAACTGTGCTTTGATACCAAGTTTGTCACGACCCAAACCGGGGCCCTGGCCGTGACGAGCATTCTAACCATGAAGGCTCAAAACACCCCTATCTATTTGGTAATCATGTACATAATTCATATGATAATAAGATATGCGTAAGATACACAATAATGTGAAAAATATGGTCATAAATCAAATGAAATCAACAAAGGGGAATTAATGTCCCATAATGTATATCGACATCTGAACAACCGTCTGCGAAATCTCTAATACATGACTGAAACAAATTACTGTCTGAAAACTGGGACAAGGTCCCCAGTAGACCTAAAACTACTAAATGATAAATGAACTGACAGACATCAGGCCTTCCGAAATATAGAAGGCTCACCACTTGATTCTGTAAATCTGTCGGAAGAGATCTACTAGTTATCTGGACCCCTATACTATGCCTCTAAACCTGGGAGGGAAGAGGGTCAATACAAAAGTACTAGTACGCAGAGAAACCAAAAACAAAATGTAATATTTTTTTCCAAATATAGGTGAGAGCCATTATAAAGCAGTTCCATATCAAATCATTTAAAAACACATGGGCATAATGTAATAGTTTTCAACAACAATGTAATGCAGCTGAGCTAGGTGGAATACCCTACATATAACATTTACACCAACTGTCAAATCTCGGTTGCCGTCGAGATTAGATTATAAGTGAGGGAAAGACACACAAGAACACACAGCAGGGTGTCTCGACCCAATAAAGTTAGTAGTGCCCAAGATCACTTAGCCTGGGCTCCTAACCATAGTCCCAAATTGGGATTGACATAAAGTCAAGTACATAAGATCACTTATCCTGGTACCAAATCCCCATGTCGGCAAACACGGTTTCCAGCGAGGAGCCCTTACACTCAAACGCCTTCTTCGGGCATCCACCTATCTCATGTAAAATCAATGCATCAAACTCTATTTAATTCAATCACATATCTTATTATTTAGGGTATCATCATATCCGACTTGCAAGCCATCAATATCACATCATTCTTTCATGAAACCATTATATTCATCATATTTCAACATAACAACCCTCTCATTGCAAGTCGAAACCATGACCATTTTCAAAATATTTCATGTCACGCTTTTCAAGATGATTTCAAACATTTCACATCATATGAGAATTTAAAACGAGATCATATAAAAAGAGGGATTTCATATAATTCATCCTCTCAAGTTAACATCTTTTCGGAATACATGCATATACATATATCAAACCACTTTGAGAATAGGCCTAAAGACCAAATGAATATCATAAAACGTTTAAAACTGGATTATATTCATAATTTCAAAACTCCCATTTTTAAAACATGAATTTTTAAGCCCATGAGATTTTTGAGATAACCCCACGTACTTCTATATGCGAAGATAATATCTGCTTCTTGAAGCCTACGTTTTGGGAATTCCAAATATGCAATTAGTTTCAAAAACTCACGGTTGAATCTTGAGTTGCTTGGTTTTTTATTTTAAAATCCTAAGGAGAGTTCTTGAGCAATTTTGATGAATGAAGGTGTATTTTTGGGTATTTTGGGAACTGAATTTTGTTTTTATGGCTAAATAAGGGTGGGAAAAGGACCATTTTGCCCCAAAAATGGAGTGTTTAAGTCACTTGAGTAATAATATATGCGGTGCAAACATTATCGCATAATATAGGTTGTGCGGCGCACTCTTTATTGCACACATTAGGTTGTGTGTCGCACACCTTATGGCATAAGTTAGGGTGTGCATCGCACACCTTATGCCATAGGTTAGGGTGTGCGTCACACACCTTATGTTGCACGACACACTCAACTTTGCAAAGACATAACTTCTTCCTTGGGTGTCAGAATTTTGCAAAGTTGGTATCGTTGGAAAGATAATTCGAATACGTTTCATTTGATATATAAAGGACACTCTAATTCAATATATACAAAGAGTAATGGTCAATTGAAATTGACCTAAGTTTCAACGCTCACTAAAATTCGAACAATAGGAAAACTTTCAACTTGTCCTTGAGCTTGGGGACCTCTATGATCTCAATTCATGCTCAAATAGGTTTCCACACTACATAATTTATTAACACACTAAAATTGCATTGGATTTATGGCTTTTGGAACCTTTACGTAAAGAAAATGACGATTTTCGTTCTCGTCCAAAATGCGGGGTGTTACAAAATTTGTTAGAAAATGGAAAATACAACCATATGGAGTACATTTTAGCTGCACCGTACTCTAAATACACTAAACTGAACTTTAAAAGTACTAATGCATTTCTTACCTGTTGGTGTGTAGCATTCAAAAGTTTTATTGTCTTTGGTAGGAAGATAGCCACAACGACGGTTTCAAGAATGAAGATTAAACTAAAAAGAAGCCATGCTTGCTCTAGAGTTCCTGCTATATGATACGACATTACTCTACAACGTTGAACCCACTTTCCTAATCCTTGGAGTCTAAGTTCTTCCGAGAATGAAATATGATTAGGTAACACATCCTCAACATCATTTGAATCAGTGACAGGAGGGTTACTGTCGTGATGTTCTCGATCAGCGTCCAAACTATTTCTCTACAACAAGGCTAGAATCATTGGGTCCAATCCATTCTCCTTCAGCACCACTGCAAAATTAGGATCAAGCCCTTCATCTTGCAATAAATTAGCTAATTCAAGATCAGTGTGTCTTCCTTTCCGCTTTAACATAGATGTAATCCTGGGATCACTCAACTTTTTTTGAAATGCAAGTGCCAAATTCAAGTCCAGTATCTGTTGGTTTGAAGAAGTGGATGTACTAGAATCACCGCCTTGGCTTTCAAGGCCACTGCTAGAACAAACAACCAATGAACTATTATGCTTTAAATTTCTGTCAACATATGATGATCCTACTTAGGCTCTTGAACAACTGAACGACAGAACTACTACGTAGAGCTAGACTTGGTCTTCCACTATCTCTACTCTTATCACTATTAATCCCCTCAATGTTATTCAAGGTACTGCCATCACCAGTGCAAGGCACAGTTGCATTACCAAGATGACCAGCATCAGCACTACTACTGCGTTTGACACTTGAGCCACACCCCTCAAAAGAGCTTGCGGACCTATTTTGGTCTTTTCTGCGGAAACTTCTCTAAGGCAGATAATTGTGCTCTTCAAGGCATCTCATCTAGCTGCTAATGGGTCTGTAACTAATAAATGCCGTGAAACAGTAACACCCAACAGAACAGATGCTACAACTGCATAACTAATATAATGTCCAGAGTACCTGAAACAAAATTGTTGCAGTAAAAGATTAGAAGATATTTTTTTGATAACAAAAGATTAGAAGTTTCTATTCACCAAATAATATTAAAAGGGATACATATGACACAAGTATAAGAAGACTTGATTATGGAAGAAAATGAATTAGCATGGGTTAACAATAAACCAGTAATGAACTCCAAAACAGACCAGGAACCCCCGAGATGTACCGGCAACAAAAAGTACAACAACTCAACTTTTCAGAAGCTAAAAACCATACAAGCAAGATCCCAAGTTCCAATTTGATTGGATGAAAAGGTAGTGAATTCATTACTTTCCACAAAGAAATAAGAAATTATTTCACAATACGAGTTAGAAAAGGAGACAGATATATGTAGGAAATGAACTACCAAGGATTATCATGGCAGCTGATGTTGTTGCCCCAAGCTAGTTTGATTCCTTTGCTGTCAGACCATACAGGATAGAATACACAAGAAGTACTACAAGTGAACCAACATATAGAATTCCAAGATGCAGAGCCCTGCAGAGCCCAAGTTCAAAGTGAAGAAGAGTAAATTATAGAGTTCAGAGAAAATGTTGAAAAGATAGTGCAGAAAATATGATGAGCAGTATAAATGAGAACCCACTGAACACATAATATAACAAGGTGACTTTCTAATCTAAAGCAGCATTTAAATTAATTTGCTTAGAAGTGGGATTTTAAGATCTACTATTTTTACTGGACTACTGGAGAGTGTGTTTTGTTCTCTCAGAGTTAGTATTCCTTTTATTCAAATTGATTTGAGTTACACCCATTGTTTAGCGTTCTTTGGCTCTTAATTTTAAAAGTCTGTTAGTTGAGAACATTTTGGCCTATCTTCCATATCTTATAACAAAAATTATGTTCCATCCAAAAAAAGAGTTGTCATATTCGTCATCCATGTCCTTTATATAGAACTCTTCCTATCTTTGTTCAAATCCCTAGCCAACAAGAATGATGTCCCCCTTCAAAAAGTATTATGTCTTACTCTGTCTTTCTATTGCCTATAAACAGTCTAGCACATCAATGATGTCTTCTGTTAGAGCTAATCATCATGTTTACACCAAAAATAAAGAAGTGCTAAACTATTCTTGTTGATCTTCTGGACATCCTCAAAACAACCCTTGTTTCTTTCTGTCCAAACTGTCCACCATACATATGTTAAACAATTTTCCATCTCTCCTCCTTTATTACATTTACATCCCCATTCCAGCTGCTTAGTACTTTTTTAATGCTCCCAGGTTCTACCCACCTGATCCTCTTCAGGTTGAAAACATTCTTTACAGCTGCTCTGTCTATTTCCAATGTAAGAAAAGATGGTTGATTGTGTAAAGAAAGGATCTTGGGCCTAACTCAACCCCAAAAGCTAGCACATGAGGGGTGGATTGCTCAAGTCCATATAAGAAGACCGACAGTTCACTCCCCAATAATGTGGGACTTTCACCCACTCTAACACCTTCACGCCCAGGCCTAACAAGAGCATGGTCTGGGAACTCAAATGTGGATGGACCTGCTATTTGAGAAGGAATATCAACTGTTGTTTGTATGCAAGAGAGAACAGATGAGCTGTTGTTATTGAATGCATTGGGTCTATCAGCACGTACAGGTTCATGCATTATGCCATTAGGTTTTGCAGCAGTTCCAACATTTTCAGCAGCACTACAAGTCAAATTTTGATGCACTGCAGTAAGGAAAGAAAACTTAAACATTAACTTGAGACAACAACACAAGCTTCTCAAATGTAGGTTCTAGCAAGAACAAAGATAACAAGCAAATAGAAGGCAATGAATATAAGGATAAGTCTAGACGGGCTTAGGGACAGGCTCCAAAATGAACACAATGCTCATCATTCTTGTGCAGATAAGATCAGACAACTTATTGTTTTGATGTTAAGAGTTTCTTGTAGAGGGTGCTGAATCCATTTTGCAACTTTGGAGGCCTTGTAAAGCATAGAGAGGCTCATTTTTTTAAAGAAAATATTACCCACATAGTATATATGCTATCATTTTCAAAAAAATATGGTGCTTGCTGGTTTTACCAATATCATGTATGGTTGTACCTTCCAATGCAACCTCCTGGCAAAAAAAACTAACCACTAATAGGCATCTTTCAGCATAGAAGATTCTAAGATTGTCTTACTAGGAATTAGGTAAGTACAAGTTCTTGAAGGGAAATTGTTTGCATCATTGAAGATCAGAAAGTCAGCGGGGCATGCCATGGAGGTTGGGGATCATCCCAGTGTGGTTCGTTTAAGTTTTTGTGGTAATTTGGGTATACAGGAGATTAGACATGTTAAAGAAAAAATGACAGGTTTAATATCTGGAAAGACATCAAAAACTCTCCTTGATATATAAATGATGGATCCCAAATAACTTCAGAAGTTACACACAAAAGTAAAATGGTACAGAAACCAATTCCACCTTTATAATAACTATGTCTGCTTGATGTAAGCATAAACATTATCAGGAAAGTCATCAAAGACTCTCATTGACATATAAATAATGGATCCCAAATAACTTCAGAAGTTACACGCAAAAGAAAAATGGTACAAAAACCAATTCCACCTTCATAATAATTGTGCCTGCTTGATGTAAGCATAAACATAAAGAACATACTGACATACTAAAAGATTATCAAAATGTTCTACAATGTAGTGCATAGTTTTTTTCGTTTTTTGAAATTGAACGCAGTATATAGTTTAAAAATGTACAAACAACATTTAATGTGGCAGGTGAAACATCAAGTACTAGAAGGAAAATTTAAAACATGGTAGAGGCAAATGAAAGAGGGTATCGAAAGAATGATCAGAGGGCAGGGTGGAACTCCCTCATAGCAAGTCAAATGAAGTTTAAAACTATATAAAGAAGATGAAACTAGAGGCTTCTGTATGTGTCTCACATACTTGGTATAAACCATGTGTGAATAAGCACAACAGAATCAAATGTACTGAGACAAAACAGGAATTTGATTGTAGATCAAATAGAAGAGTCTGCTAACCGACTAGATTTAAAAGCAGCTCTGGTCCATGCACCATTTTGAGGTAAAGTTATATGGTTAAAAATTTGGACGTTACTTAATATATGCACAAACTGAACATGAAGTGCCCAGTTAGACAAGTACTTTTTTGTAGCTACCCAGTGACAACCAACTCAGTAAGGTTAATGACCTTTCCCTTGCATGGAATGAAAGTGTGGATGACCCGACATCAAATATACGATTGTTATTATACACACAATCTCCATACAACAGCAACAACATACCCGATGTATATTCGGGCAGAATATATGCAAACCATACCTCTATCTCAGAGACGAGAAGAAAATGGTAGAACCAATCCTCAATAAATAATTCATAAGACAAAAAACAGCCAACACTTACAAAACCAAATGAAGAAAAAAAGTTCATTGTCTTGATCACCGGCAAGTAAAAGAAATGTTTACAATTGGAGATTCAAAAAGGTTACAAAAGAAAGAAGCAAACTATCTATTTAACAAGTATCAAAGCGGGGAAAGAATAAGAGTAAAACCAGTAAGTATACTAGAAGTATGAACACTATAGTCAATGAACAAAATATGAATTGTAGTTTGGCCATTTAGCATCCATCACTCCAACAGAGAATCAGGACTTGCAAGAAGGTTGAAAGGTTTGCCTATCGAGTCTTTCAAGATTGTGATTTGACCTGTTTCATAAGAAAGTCTTCATCGAGAGTATCTACCTTCCTTTTCAACATGTTAATCTCATAATTCAACAACATGTTCATCTCACTGTAGCTCTTAACTTCCTCCCACATGAAATCCCTCTCTTGAAACACTTTTGGTAGTATTGCCTTCACAATGCCAAGTTCCTTCATGCATTCTTCCAAATCATTAGTGAGCTGGTTGATATTTCCGTCCTTTTTTAGCACCTGCTAGAATCAACCGTAAACCATGAAAAACAAGAAAGACACAAAGATCACCAATAATATTTCATCAGAAATTTAAAATAAACTCATAGCCTAAAAGTTCAACCAAATCATGAATCCTTTTTAACTGTTAAAATTCACAATAGATAACTCGTGACCTTGTCCAAGAATTAAGTCAGATGAACGAGCAAACTTACCGAAACCCCTTCGGGTAACTTTACCATATCAAAGCACAATCAGATCAATGGGTTTGAGGATATCACAAAGTTTATCATGTTCTTGGTTGGTTCAAGTGATTACACATTAAGGCGATCAGACATTTCACAGAAGACTACCACATGTCAGCAACTCATATATACAAGTTCATAAAGAAAACCATGAACTTCAGATGGAACAAAGATGAACCTAAAATCAAGTAGAAGTAGAAAGCTAATGCAGAGAGAGTAACATGCGAACAGGCTATCATATATAAAGACGAGGTATCCAAAGTTGAAAAATAAAAACTATTCCGTTGCAACGAGATCTTAACATTGCCTACTTACCTAAAGCTCGAGATATTTCAACTTGGGTGTGGCATAAAAAAGAGAGTCCAATTAATTTTGTACTTCACATTTGAGAATGTTGTTACCTCTAACTGTTGTGGTTAGATCAGGCTGAAGTTGCTTTATGTCCATCTCCTCGGAATAGAGCTTCTCCCTTAACACAGTTTTCAGCAAAGTCTTTGATTTAAGCTCTTTAACCTTTTCGTGGTAGTTTTCCCGGACATAATCTCTATTGTCTTGAGCTACTCGATATTCCGCTTGTAACTGAGTGAGCTTCTGCCTTAGATTTTGATTCTTCTCTGACACTTGCTCTATTCTCTTAAATAAATCTTCAAGGTGTTTCTCCGAAAATGACATCTTGATTCTATTATCTACTTTCTTCTCATTAAATGAAGAGACTTCCCTTTGTAGAGAGACATTCTGCTCTACAAGCTCCCTCACCCTTTCACGGAGTCTATGCTGTTCAATTTGGTATTTCTCAAGTTTTAGAGACCAATCGCTGGATCTTCTATCCAACTCCTTTTCCAGTACTAATTGTAACTCATTCTTTTCTGTCTCCAATCTTCGTGTCCGTGAATCTAGTTCTGCCTGTAATATGCTGGCTTCTTCCTTAGCAGAAGCCGTTTTAGCAACTTGATTCTATAGCACGCTTGAAACTTCAGAAGCCATTTGTACCTTCTCCTTTATCAATCTTCTAATAGTCCAAATCAATACTGGAGCGCTAAGGTCTCTGCCGTGAAGAAACATTTGTCATTACTTTGGACAAGCAAACGCAAATTAAAACATCAGTTTAAGTGTGAAAAAGGAAGCTACAGCAAAATAATATGCATACCGGCTTGAATCACGACCAGATTTCTTAGGATGAACTTTCTTACTGTGACCATGGGGAGATTTGCTCAGATCCGTGAAATTCTTTTTGCCTGACCCACTGTCATAGAAGGATCCAGATGACAATGAAACACTCCTCTAAGAAGAAACTTCCTTAGACTTTAATGGTGGTGGAGAGGTCTTGTTTGCATCATTAGTTGATGATCGAGAAAAGAAGAAGTTGTTCTTCATCATCTCTATGTATGGAGACTGTACATGAATCAAACTAGTGTCCATGAGATTTCAAAGGACAAAGCAAAACACTCATAAACAACCACTCACAAATCATTATCCATTCATGAAAATACTGCAAGCTAACTAAATACCTATGAGACAAAGAAAAACATCTCTCTTTCTACATGCTTCTTCTTCAACAACAACATATGTAACACCTACCTTGGCAAGTAGAAAATTTGTTTCCCATAAATCCTCGGCAAGGAAAGAAAACACACGAGGATATTAACAACAGTAGCAAGTAAGAAAACAAAGGTATACGATACAACAAGTAGAAAAGAAAAATATATACTAATACTACTGCCAGAAGAGACATAACACGAAACTATTTACTACTAGTCTTCTACTAAAAATTAATAAAATACCCCACAAACAAATAGCATGAGAACAATTCAAAGAACTTATCAAATCCTTCTGATAAAACAAATAATCATTCTAAATAATAAAAAAAAAAAAGAGAAATTACTGAATCAAAGAGTTGAAAGAGTAAGAGCCGGCAAAAGGTTGTCAGAATCTGTAGGATTCTTGTCATTTTTTCTTTAAATGTAAAAATAGCAAAAGACTAGAATGGAGAAAACTTTTTTTTCTGTGTCTTTCATTCATCATCGTACAATGCATATATACAACTAACAAGGATCTGTAAATTGCAAGTAAATATTTACAAGGATCTGTATATGGCAAGTGAATATTTACAAGGATCCAGAAATATAGCAAGTGAATATTTACATACTCATAATGAAAAACTTGAGAAATACCCATGAGAGAGAGAGAAGAAAAGTGTAACAAATATTTTGTGTTATTCAATGGCTATAAATAGCCATATGAGGTCAAATTTTCCATATAATTGAAATAAAATATAAACTATAAATTAACTTTTTAAAATTAGCACACAAATTAACCTAAATTATGAAATTTAAGATATTTATTTTTTCAAAATTTAACTTTTCCATATAAACATCACTGAATTGATATAAACAATATTTTGAAATGTGATAAATTAATTAAATAACCCAAAAATATTGTAATATTGTATTTATTTTATCTCTAGATCTTTTTTTAAAACATAAGAAATACTAAAATCATACAATAATCTCCTTTCTTTTTATAGTCTAAACTTACCATTTAAAAATTGTTTCATTTGAATTAATAAGATCATAGTAGATTGTACAAAATCAGTTAATATATGAAATATATTTCCATTAAAGAAATAAAGTATGATATAATTGTAATAAGACTACACAATCAAATAATTAATTTCACTTAATTAGATTAAATTTTATGATCATAATATATAGACTAAAGTTCCTTAAATTTAATGCTGTAAATTTAAAAATATATTTTTGGCTAAAGTAGTAGTCAACGTTTGTTGTTTTTTTTAATCAATATGTGTATATCAATTACGGAACTTTGCATATATTCTTTATTACAATAATGGTCAATATTAACTGATTTTTACCACAATTTAATCTAATTAGTTTGATAACAATACAATTATTATTAATATTATATATTTGCTAACCATAAATTTGTCCTAATTTTATAGCTTGATTATATTTAATTAATCTACAATTACATAAAGGATTCAAATATGGAAACAATTGATATTAATTACCTTTATAATTTCAAAAATTTAATCCCATGAATTTCTCATATTCTTATAGTTTGATTATATCAAATTGATATTAATTACCTTTATAATTTTGGGAATAATTTTTAACAGGTAACGATTATTTTTTTCCTAATTGCTGATTTATTTCTCAAAAATTTCTTATAAATTTATAATTTGATTATAGTTAATTGATTATTTAATTATCTTTATAATTTGCTAAAAACTCAAATTAGGTAACAATTATTTTTTTCTCAATTACAGATTTTCTTAAATTTAATCTTTTATTGTTTTACTAAAATAGTTCAAATTTAATTATTTTGAGGCATGACATCTTTTTGTCTATAAATCTTTTTTAATACGTAAGAAATGCTAAAGTCATACAATAATTTCCTTTATTTTTATAATTCAAACTTACCATTTAAAAATAATTTTATTTGAATTAATAAGATCATAGTAGATTGCACAAACTCAATCAATTAATTATATGTATTTTTATTAAATAAATGATGTACGAAATTGTTGTAATAAAACTATACAATCAACTAATTAATTTTAATTAATTAGAATCAATTTTATGATCATAATATATAGACTCAAGTTCTTTAAATTTAATGTTGTAAATTTTAAAATATATTTATGGCTAAAGTAGAAGTCAGTGTTCGTTGTTTTTGTAACCAATATATGTATATCAATTACAAAACTTTGCATATATTTTTTATTAAAATAATTGTCAATATTAACTAATTTCTAACTCAATTTAATCTAATTAATTTG
>NC_061118.1:150476568-150507439 GCF_002878395.1 Capsicum annuum
CCATAAATATATTTTAAAATTTACAACATTAAATTTTAAAATATATTTATGGCTAAAGTAGAAGTCAGTGTTCGTTGTTTTTGTAACCAATATATGTATATCAATTACAAAACTTTGCATATATTTTTTATTAAAATAATTGTCAATATTAACTAATTTCTAACTCAATTTAATCTAATTAATTTGACAATAATAAAATTATTATTAATATTATATATTTATTTACCATAAATCTGTCCTAATTTTATAGCTTGATTGTAGTTAATTAATCTACAATTACATAAAGGGCTCAAATATGAAAACAACTGATATTAATTACCTTTATAATATTGGTAATTCAATCACATGAATTTCTCATGTTTTTTATAGATTAATTATATTAAATTGATATAAATTACCTTTTTAATTTTAGGAAGAATTTTAAAAAGGTAACGATTATTTTTTTCCTAATTACTGATTTATTTCTCAAAAAATTCTTATAAATTCATAATTTGATTATAGTCAATTGATTATTTAATTATCTTTATAATTTGCTAAAAGCTCAAATAAGGTAACAATTATTTTTTCTAAATTACGGATTTTTTTATATTCAATCTTTTATTTTTTTTTTACTAAAATAGTTCAAATTTAATTGTTTTGAGGGATGATAACTTTTTGTCTCTAAATCTTTTTTAATATATAAGAAATGCTAAAGGCATACAATAATCTCCTTTTTTTTTATGATCCAAAATTACCATTTACAAATTATTTCATTTGAATTAATAAGATCATAGTAGCTTACACAAAATCAATTAATTAATTATATGTATTTTTATATAAAAAATGATGTACGACATAATTGTAATAAAATCACACAACCAACTAATTAATTTCAATTAATTAAAATCAATTTTATGATCATAATATATAGACTCAAGTTCCTTAAAATTTAATGTTATAAATTTTAAAATATATTTATGGCTAAAGTAGTAGTCAGTGTTCGTTGTTTTTTTTTTTACCAATATATGTATATCAATTACGAAACTTTGCATATATTTTTTATTAAAATAATTGTCATTATATTAACTGATTTCTATCACAATTTGATATAATTAATTTTATAACAATAAATTTATTATAATATTATTATATATTTATTTGCCATAAATCTATCATAATTTTATAGCTTGATTATATTTAATTAATCTACAATTACATAAATGACTCAAATATGGAAACAATTGATATTAATTACTTTTATAATTTCAAAAATTTAATCCCATGAATTTCACATATTCTTATAGTTTGGTTATATCAAATTTATATTAGTTACCTTTATAATTTTGGAAAGAATTTTAAAAAGGTAACGATTATTTCTTTTCCTAATTACTGATTTATTTCTCAAAAATTTCTTATCAATTTACAATTTGATTATTTAATTATCTTTACAATTTGCTAAAAACTCAAATAAGGTGCAAATTATTTATTTTCTTAATTACGGATTTTCTTGTATTCAATCTTTCATTGTTTCACTAAAATAGTTCAAATTTAATTGTTTTGAGGGATGACATTTTTTTGTCTATAAATATTTTTTAATACATAAGAAATGCTAAAGTCATACAATAATCACCTTTATTTTTGTAATCCAAACCTATCATTTAAAAATCATTTCATTTGAATTAATAAAATCATAGTAGATTGCACAAAAAAAATCAATTAATTATATGTATTTTTATTAAATAAACGATGTACAAAATTGTTGTAATAAAACTATACAATCAACTAATTAATTTCAATTAATTAGAATCAATTTTATGATTATAATATATAGACTCAAGTTCCTTAAATTTAATGTTGTATGTGAATTTTAAAATATATTTATAGCTAAAGTAGTAGTCAACGTTCGTTGTTTTTTTACTAATATATGCATATCAATTACGAATCTTTCCGTATATTTTTTTTTATTAAAGTAATTGTAAATATTAACTAATTTCTATTTCAATTTAATCTAATTAATTTGATAGCAATAAAATTATTAGTAATATTATATATTTATTTACCATAAATCTGTCCGAATTTTGTAGCTTGATTATATTTAATTACTCTACAATTGTATAAAGGGCTCAAATATGAAAATAATTGATATTAATTACCTTTATAATTTCGGAAAGTCAATCCCATGAATTTCTCATGTTTTTATAGACTGATTACATTAAATTGATATCAATTACCTTTTAAATTTTGAAAAGAATTTTAAAAGGTAACAATTATTTATTTTCCTAATTACTAATTTATTTTTCAAATATTTCTTATAAATTTATAATTTAATTATACTCAATTGATTATTATTATCTTTATAATTTGCTAAAAACTCACATAAGGTAACAAAAATAGGTAAAACTTATTTGTTTACAAAAATAGGTAAAACTTAATTATTTTGAGCGATGAAACCTTTTTTTAATATTTTTTTATTCAGAATGATTACAATATTTTCTATATAAATTGATCAATTACTATTTATTAATTGGTTATTCTCTTAAATAATTTTTTTTTGTAATATTTCTTTTAGTCAATTGTAATGAAATCATTCATATTTATTTTCTTACAATACTATTATTAAAAACATATGAAATGTAATTTATTAAATATGAAATATGAAATAATATTAAATAGTTAAATAATCAACAAAATAGCTTTTTGTAATGAAATGATGGTTTATTGTTGTAAAAATTCAAATAGGTAGTTCTCAATATGACACTTGTCTTAGTTTTAGGCTAGACTATCCTCCTTTATTATATAGATAGATAATTTCAACAAAATTAATTAGAGTATTTTCTTATAAAATTTTATAAAAATAATATAAAATATGGTATATTAATAATATTTACATTAATTATGCTTCTATTTTCTTACACAGTATTTGATTCTACGTATTAAAAATAACATTGAGTCAATGGTGAAAGTGGAGGGACTTCTTTCTTTATTGGGGTTTTTCTTTTTGGGAAAGCTGACACTTTCTTGACTACCATCCACCCAACACAAAGCTGACACTTCTTGGTAGATTGGCTATTTTTTCACACGGTACTAATTTATATACATTTTCTTTGATATTTGTTATATTGTTATTTTTATTTTGCGTATCTTATTAGTTTATATGCATTTATATTTTATGTTTGGTATATTATTAAGATCCTAAGCTGGGAGTCTATCGATAACATCCTCTCTACTTCACCTGAGTAGTGATATGATCTGCATGTACTAACTTCCCCAGACCCCAATATGTGGAAATACACTGGATGTTGTTGTTGTTGTTTCTTATACAGTATTTGATTCAATGTATTAAAAATAACACAAATTACATAATTTTTTTTTTAACATAATACCCCCACTTTAAGTATGTTAATGCATGCATTAGATCCATTGCGTTACTAATGTCATAAATTTTGAGGTATTCGTAATACACACCTCAATATACAATAGAGTATATAACTAATTTTTGCATTAGTTATACATAAGATAAAAAGATATATATCAAACAAGGGACTTCTAATACACAGTAAATTAATGGATGCATTACTCTTTCAGTCATTACTCTTTGTATATATTGAATTAGAGTTCCTACTATATATCAAAAAAAGGTCTTCGGATTATCTTTCTAACGATACTAATTTTGCAAAAATCCGACACCTGAGGAAGAAGTTATGGCTTTGCAAAGTGGAGTGTGTTGTGCAACATAAGGTGTGCACCGCATACATTACTACTCAAGTGACTTAAACACTCCGTTTTCGAGGCAAAATGGTCCTTTTCCCTCCCTTATTTAGCCACAAATAGGAAATTCAGTCCCCAAATACCCCAAAATACGCCTTCATTCATCAAAATTACTCAAGAACTCTCCTTAGCATTTAAAAATCAAAACCCAAGCAACTCAAAATTCAACCATGGGTTATCCTAAAATCTCATGGGCCTTTAAATTCATGTTTTACAATGGGGGTTTTGAAACTACGAATATAATCATATTTTAAATGTTTTTATAATATTGATTTGGTCTTTAGGCCTATTTCTGAAGTGATTTGACATATTATATATGTATATGCATGTGTTTCGAAAAGGTGTTAATTTGAGAGCATGAATTATATAGAATTCCTCTCTTGATATGAATTTATTTTAAATGTTCATATGATGTAAATTTTTTGAAAACATCTTGAAAAGCATGACATGAAATGTTTTGAGAATTGATATGATTTTGACTTGAAAACGAGAGGGCTATTTATGTTGAAACATGTTGAATACAATGGTTGAATGAGAAGAATAATGTGATATTGATGGCTTGCAAGTTGGGTATGACAATACCCTACAGAATATGATATGTGATTGAATCAGATGAAATTTGAATGCATTAATTTTACATAAGATAGGTGGATGCCCGAAGAAGGCATTTGAATATAAGGGCTCATTGTTGGAAACCGTGTTTGCTGACATAGGAATTTGGTACCCTACTTTGTGATCTTGTGTACCTGACTTTATGTCATTCCCAAGTTGGGCCTATGGTTAGGAGCCTTGCTTTGTGATCTTGCGCACTACAATTGGGTCGAGACACTCTGCCGTGTGATCTTGTGTGTCTTCCCCTCACTTATACTCTAATCTCGGTGGAAACCGAGGTTTAACAGTTGGTGTAAATGTGATATGTAGGGTATTCCACCTAGCTTAGCTGCATTACATTGTTGTTGAAAATAATTACATTACGCCCATGTGTTTTTAAATGATTTGATATAAAACTGCTTTATAATGGCTCTCAACTATGTTTTGTTTTGATATCTTTGCATACCAGTACTTTTGTATTGACCCCCTTCCCTCTCAGGTTCGGAGGCACAGTCTAGGGGTCTAGAAAATCAGTAGATTCCTCAGACAGATTTACAGAGTCATTTGGTGAGCCTTCTATATTTTGGAAGGCCTAATATCTGGCTATTTCATTTATCATTTATTAGTTTTGGATCTACTGGGGGCCTTGTCCTTGTTTTTAGATATATATTTATTTCAGTCATGTAGTAGAGATTTCGCAGACGTTATAGAGATGTTGTGTTGAGATTGTGGGACATTATTCCCCGTTATTGATTTCATAAGATTTTTGACCATGTTTCCATAATATTGTTTATCTTTTGTATTTTTTTTATCATATGAGTTATGTGCATGATTATCAGACAAATAGGGGTGTTTCGGGCCTTCATGGTTCCCCATGCTCGTCATGGCCAGGCCCCCGGTTTGGGTCGTGACAAACTTGGTACCAGAGCACAGTTCATGGTTCCAGGGTGTCTGCAAAATCACGTCAGGTAGAGTCTTATTTGTGGGTGTGTAGCTCGCCACACTTATAAGCTGGAGGCTACTAGGCATTTAGGAATGTCTCTCTTTCTTCATGTTCCAGTTCGTCCAATAGAGTCAAAATGTTCCTCTTTCATACTGTTATTCGTGCTATGGTGTCGTCCATATGAAGGTAAAGTCATCCCAAATTCTTTCCTTACTTTGATGTTCTCAGACATGTCCCATTACTGGGGTGATTCAAGTGCAAAAAGTTTAGAATCTATATGATATAGTCTTTTTCGATTGTGTTATATAAGAAAAAAAATTGTGCAAAGACTCGAGAGGAGTCTGTTGGTGATTCAATATGTGTTGATTCTAATGTAAACATTGATCCTGATGGAATAATGCTTTCTAGCTTAAGGTATTAAATGCATCTAGTCCCTCCCAAAAATCTTGATACAAATGTGGATGGTGTATAGCAGAATGTTGGAACTGTATTTCCTCCCGAATAGTAGCGTAAGTTAACGTGTTGTTGTCATGACCTATCGGTAATGAAATTAGACCAAGAAGTTAGTGATGTGAAGTCACAAAGTTAGAAGTCTGAGGGTGATTTTTGGTGTAAATGAATATTTCAGTTGAATAACTGATATTTGAGGATGATTTACCCCTTTAAAGTGATAAACTAATGTGGTAGCTAGTAGCATGTGTGGATGGTATGGTAGTCCATGGGGGAAGTATTTTACTCAGCTTTTAATTTATACAGAGTAAGATGTGTATTCTTAGACCATTAAATATTGTGTCAATTTCCTATCTCTTGTAATATGTAATCTTGTTATCATGGTGTTTTTGAAAAAAATAAATTTAAAGTCTAGTGAAGCCGTGTGGGGCTCTATCGATTCACTAGCATAGTTGCCTTGTCATCCATCTCATTTTCTTGTTCAAAATACAAAATCAAAGTCTAGTGAAGCTGTGTGAGGCCTATTTTGATTCACTAGCAACTTGTTGTCCAGCTTGTTGTTCTTTTGTTGGTTTAATATATGTATGGCTGAATCTGTTTGCATGAGATGGAATTGGTAAAGAGGTGATTCGTCCTTGTGAGTTAGTTTAGTATAAGGTAGAGAAGGATTTGTTAGTCAGGGTGATTTGAATGTGAAAATGGCTATATTAGCGAGTAAGTTATGATTATAGACTCATGGTTGTTTGAGGAATTTGAAGACAGTCTAAATGTATGCTTGAGTAAGTAAGTATGAGGTGAGAAATCCTCATAAGTAGATAAGATCTTATGGGGTTATAATATCAGATTAAGGTTGATCATGTCTATTATATGACCTTACCCCTTGGCATTTTTCGTTGGTAGTTGTAAACTAGTACTACTTATGAGAAGGTATGTTGCAAATTATGAGGTATTTGGATAGTACTACATGACTGGCACAAATTTTTTGAAGTTTTGCAGGAGTTCTCAAAACTATTTTCTAAAAAATTAAGAGTACTTTGAAAAAAATCTATATAAATCTTTTACTTAGTGATTGCCTAGACATCAATTAGGATGGGGAGTCAGGGGTGGAAGTCCCAACAAGATAAAATACCTAAAAGATGGCGAGGGCAAATCAAGGATCGTAGGAGGTCAACATGGAGTAGTTTCTTTGATACACAAAATGAGCGTTTCTTTCGAAAAATCCCCAAGAAAGTCGAGAGCCAAGACAGAGCATATAAGGCTTAATAACGGTACTTTTGGTAGCCCAAAAACTGGCTCAACACCTATTTATTGATGACCTTTCAAATTGTCCATCTCATTTCTTGAGATCATGGAGGACAAACAAAAGTGTCTTATTTTCTTTACAAATATTGTATTTATAATTTTTCTAAGAAAATAGTTGCTAGCAAAATTGACTTTGTGTCTACTAATCGTCTACCTTGAGTACAAGTACATACAGAAAGCAAGACCCTGACAAATGATTTCAGGAGAAACTATTTTTAATTTACCAAAAGAACCATTGCATGTCATTGCCAACAGGGCCATTGCATTGTCATTCAATATCTGTTGACGCGCTAGACACAATGCTGGCATCGAGGATATCATTATCATTCAATATATCCATTGACATGCAAGACAAAACGATGGCATTGAGAATATCATCATCATTCAATAGCTATTGACGCGCTAGACACAATGATGGCGTCGAGGATATCATCGACATTCAATATATTTGTTGACCCACAAGAAACAACACTGGAGTCGAGGATATCATCATCATTCAATAGATGTTGATGTGCTAGACACAACGCTGGCGTCGAGGATATCATCAGCACTCAATATATCTGTTGACACGCAAGACACAATGCTGGCGTCGAGGATATCATCATCATTCAATATTTGTTGATGCGTTAGACACAACGCTGGCGTTGAGGATATCATCATTATTATATATCTATTGGCACGCAAGACACAATGCTGGCATCGAGGATATCATTATCATGCAATATCTTTTGACATGCAAGACACAATGCTGGCATCGAAAATATCATCATCATGCAATATCTGTTGACGCACAAGACACAACGCTGGCGTCGAGGATATCATTAGCATTCAATATATATGTTGACACGCAAGACACAACAATGGCGTTGAGGATATCATCAGCATTTAATATATCTGTTGACATGCAAGACACAATGTTGGCATCGAGAATATCTTATCATTTTATGAATCAACATCTGAATGTATTGAGAGCACACGATTTGAAGGGACGCCTTTAAGTTGCTATCTAAGGATGAATGATATATAAGATTTCCTAGAAATTGATAATTTGATGGTCATCTATAAGTCATATTATTTGAAATAGGATAGTGTGAAAGATCACCTATGAGTTGATAGCCTGTAGGTAATCCGTAAGTCACAACAACATCCTAACCGAACAGTATGCAAGATCGCCCAAAAATCAATAGTTCAAAGGTTATCCATAAGTCACAACTAAATCCTTACCGGAGAATTTGCAAGATTATCAAATTGATACGTCCACGGGTTCTCTATAAGCCATGTCATATCCAAGATCGATTATGTGCAGGATTACCCAAAGACTTACAATTTGAGGGACTATCTATAAGTCATATTGTATCCAAGGTCGGATGATGTGCAGGAATATCTTAAAGCTAGCGATTGGAGGGATATCTGTAAGCCATCTCTTATTCAAAGTTGGATAACGTGCAGGATTACTTAAAAGCTAGAAATTAAAAGGATATCTATAAGTCGCCTTATATCCAACATTAAATAATGCGTAAGATTATCCAAAGATTGATAATTTAAAGAAAAATTTATAAATCGATCATCGGCTATAACCGGAGAGGTTATCATTCCACATGCAACAAATGATATAGGTACCCAAAGGGTTGCCATACTAGCACAAGATTATACGGTTGTAGAAACCGTTCTGCATAAAGTATCGCCGGTGTCCAAAAGGGCTACCCACTTTGAGGACATATTTAACCGACAAATGTCATAATTATACAACAACCAAGAGGGTTGTTGTTTTTGGTATTTCTAGTTATTTCATTCCAAATAGGTACATGAAGAGATGACTCTGCTTTTCAGGCCACAACTCACATGGAGATATGGTAAAAGACTGCATACCTCTTTCGTGAATTATGTTTAGAAATAACACTTTTTGCTTGAAGCATTGTCGAGAGCATCCAAGAGGTTGAAAATCTCAAATCAAAACCATGGGTGCGGATGACTTCAAATAGGACGCAGTACCCGAATCAAACCCTTTTTCTTTTTCCTCTTTATGATCACGCCCGTTCCATGCGAATCCATACGAGAAGATGCGAGAATCTTTTAGAAACACACTTAGGTGTCTCATCCAACGTTCAAATCACAAAATTCTTGGATAGAGGTTTACGAATTCATACATAGGTGGAGTATTTTCATTGGCTTGTGAAGATTATTCCCTTTCCACTAATTTCTATGGGCCACTTTTTGAAATTCCGTTTAACAAAATCAAAATAGAGGTACAGTTCGTTAGGGTCCGGATCTTTTGAATTTCAAAAATGAACCCTTAATCCCCTTCTATAAGTAGCTCTCTTTAGAGCAAGAAAAAGGGATTTTTTTGGGGATTTTGGAATTTTTTTCACTGGCCTCTCCTTTCCTTTATGGGTTCTCCTCTTCTTTCTCTTTGGAGTTCGAAATTTTAGACGCAAAGGGGGTTCAAAAGTTTTGGGTTGAAAATTTGGGGTTAGAGAAAATCTTCAAAAATTTAGAAATCCACAAAAAAAGGGGGTTAGAAAGGGGGGCTCTCAGAGGGAAAAAATATTCTCTTTACGCCTAAGAAACATACATTCTTAGGAGGTGCGTCTGAACTGTCGAAGCAGCTGCTAGTTTTTCGGTGGTCGGAATCCTATCTTCAGCTTATTATCCCATTTTGCTGCCCCAAAAGAGGTAAATACATCTTTCTTTTTAATTTTGTTGTGGTTATCATTTTCTTCTTCATGGTTCCACTTCTGTTTACTGGGAATGACTACTGTAGAGGCCTGGAAGGCATAGGCTTTTCGTGTTTGATATATTGTTCTACTAAAAAACTCATTCTTGCCGTGTTTGATTGGCTGTCGTTCATGCTTGATCTCTCTCATTTTCTTCTATCTGAATATTACTAGTCAGCTTTAATGCTTCGACTTTAGAAACTATTTTGCTGGTCTCATTTTGATGTTGCTTTCTAGTTCATAGAGTAGGAGAGTAAAATCTTTACGTATTTTTGAAATTCGAAAAAAATTTTCAAAGAATAGATATTAGGCAGCATGTTCGCACATTTTTTCGCTCAAACGCAGGAAATTGTTATAAATAAGAACTCGCATGTTATTTTCTTCTGACTTGCCATTCTCGATGTACAATAGTCTCATTTGATTCTAAAGTTTATTTTAAAATATGAGAGTGGACCATAGGGATGAATTATGTTTTCTTCATGGCTAATTCAATTTGCTGTAACTGACTCATGAGAACAAATTAAAGTTTGACAGGCTAATGTTTCTTTCCTTTCTTGCTTTTCTTGTTCGCATATAAGTTGTGGCATCTTGTCTCATGATTAAATTACCTAAAATTGGGTTTATGTAGTTTTTGACTCTCATTTGTTTGTTAACCCAGTGGTAACGAAGGAATTAAGATTTCAGCCTTGCTTTTCTTGAAGTTTCAGCTATCGTATTCCTTGCCTAAAGTGATTAAGTCTTTAACTTTGTATGTTTGGCATTCTGGAATTTGAACGTTGCTTGTGATCCATCGTTTATGTAGTATGATCCAAGAGTTTTAACTCTTTTTTGTGACATGCTTAATTGGGTCCTTTTGTGGCATTAAAGTGATAAATTATTTTCTTTATTTCGATAAAGACCATAAGAATTCTTGTTGAAGCTTTATTTCCTCCTGTAGTTGAAATTTCTTTAATTGATTATGAACATTTTCTTCAAACATTATAGACTTTTTCTCCTGTGGCATTTTTACCTGTGTATGAGTGTATTTGAATGAAGCAGGAATGCTATAGCTTATTAATTGTTAAAATCTTGGACGTATGTTAATTTCTTCATTCCTTTCTTTGCATGCACCCCCCTTGGAGTTCAAATGGACCCCTTCTCTCTTTGCATTTCATAAATGGGCCAATGAGGCCTATCCTTCCGAGTTAAGCCCAAAAGAAAATCCAATAATCCATCACATGGCGCATGGATACGAGGAATCGAAAGAAGAATGGGTTAAAGTTCCATCTTTGAAGCGGCAAAGGAGACTTGAAAATCTCGTTATTTCTTATTTATTGATTTATTTATCCATTGTTTCCATTATTTATTTATTTACTTATTTATATTTTTGTTTATTTAGTGACTAATTTATTTATTCATTTGGGCCTCAAAGCCAAAGTTGTAAATTTAAAACAGGTGGAGCGAGACTCGAGCCAAAAAGGGCTCGAAAACATAAAATAAAGACAGGTGAAAGATGGGTCAAAAACCTAACTAGATTAGAACAGGGTCGACGGTTTGGGCTTAAAATCCTAAATCACTACTTCTCCTCTTTCCCCTTTTTCTATTTGCTTACTTGTTTTACGTTTGTTTTGCGAACCTAGTAAAATCCTTAGTCAAGTCGCTAAAAAACTGGTTTTGCATAAACACCAAAATATTCCTAAAAATCGCTTTTCTTTTCAAAAAATAAACTTTTTCAAAGTTAATCAAAAGACGATTTTCAAACATTTGGATAACCGCAAGTTAGCGGACATTTTAGGTGCCTAATACCTTCCTAAAATGCTAGTAGGAACAGCTTATCTAGAATCTCTAACTTAAAATGATTTTTCTATTTTGAATCGTTTGCAGTAACTCTCTAAAGGTTTCTTAATTCCTTTTAAAAATTAAGTGGCTACTCTCAAAAAGTCATAATTTCCACAAAACAATATCAATCACAATCACATCCACACATCTACTACCCCCACCCGAAAGTAGCAGATGAATAAGGGTTTGTAGTAATTCAAGTACCTTATCCTCTTGACGCATGCACTCCTTCTCTTTTAGTTCATTAACAAATTTGTTAAATATTTCAAGTAGAAAGCCCTCATCACCCATTATTCTGTAAAATAATAACAGCAAAGAAATTCACATTCAATGATACGACATAATGAGAATCATGAGATTTTGAATAAAAAAGTAAAAATCCAGAGCATTTCATTTTATAGTCAAAGAGGCTAGACAAATTAAAACTAGAGATTTAGCAGCATACTTCATCAGAACCGTGAAACAATTACAAATGCCAGAAATTAAAAAACTAAAACAATCACAAACGTCAGAAATTTAAAAACAAACTGCTAGAGCTATTAAACGCCCAGTGTTGGAACAACTAATAATTGACATCTACCAATTTCTAGAGGGATAAGTACAACATTAGAAATCACTTAGCAAAATGGTAATTCATGCTAATACTATAAAGAAATAGCCTACCAAAATGTTGAGGAATATAAAACAACAAATCATTCAACACAACTATTCTTCTAAGGTACATTCTAGAACTATGTGAATTACTGAGTTTAGAATATTGAAGGAGTTGGTCCTTGAAAATAATATCAATTATCATTCTCCAATTGTCCTTGCAATCATGTTACTAATTCTAGATCAATAAAAGCAAAAGAAGCTACTTGCCTATCTCTGAAGAGGGATTTGCAGTCCTCCCATTTCGATGATGCAGAATTTCCTGCAACCACAGCAAACAAATAGATTATGGTTTAAAGGAAATATCATGGGATCCCATCCATTACAATGTGAGAGATTGTAAACTGTTTACTATACCTTTGATGCATGAAGAAGTTCATAGAACTCATCAGCTAGACGTTTAAGCTTTTTAGCTTTTTTTTCTTCTTTCTTCCTGGCCCTTTCCAGTAACTCCTCAAAGACAAACTATGCAGATGAAATATGCACATTCAATACTCAATGACCCGGCAAGCCCAAACGCGTAGAACATATAGTTTAGAAAGGAAGAATGGAATAAGATTCAGTATAATCCATGTATGTCCTCTTATTCCTTCGTTTGGAAGGCAAGGGGGATATAATGTAAGAGTATTATTACCATCTTTTGGAGTAACTCCTCACATTATAATCTTTGATAAAATGCTTTACAAAAGTTTTGAGCTATTGAAAGTAAACTAAAAGCCTTAAGAGACCCAACCGTCTAAGCATAATTCTTCGACAAGATACCCCTTGCAATTCCCTCTTCCCACATACATAGATTATACGCCATGACCATAAATAACCTCCAAAATCCAAACGATATATAAAGAATATCCTCATTACAAAAATAGCAAATGATCGTTTATATCATCCAGTTATGTTGTTTAACCAGTTTCGTAGAGTAAAACTCTTATCCACTAACCGTAAAAATAGAAAACTACAAGGCAAATTGCTTTGAATTAAGTAACTTAAGCTATGTGTGGTAGGTGTAATTGTAACACCCTAGAAAATGGGTCCCGAAGTGTCACACGGTGCTTGAGGCTACGAGTAGACCCAAGCTAACTCTTTGAGCCATTTTCATTCAGTTCAACACAAATCAACGAGGTTTCCATAAATAACCCTCAAATATCAACAGAGTAATCATCATCCAAGAATAAAAGAATTTCAGAAAGATAACAAAATACGACTTATTAGTCAACTCCCAACATCTATACTAGTCTGACAAGCCTCTAAGAAAATCAATAAAACCAGCGAGCCATTGAGACCTGCCCCAACTGACTCATACTCAGTTATCAAATGTAAACAATTCCATGAAACCAACATCAGACATCATGTCCTCAGAACATGAGGATTCACCACAATAGAGGATGTAGAACAGCGTGCCGGAAGAATCACTGTCGAACCTGGAACTGAGCAACTGAACCTATATTTCGAGAAAATGCAGCCCACATCCAAAGATGTGGGTCAGTACCATGGAAAGGAACCGAGTATATGGGGGTGTATGCAGTTGTATAAATATCATCATGATAAATATTTATAAGAAATATGCAGGATGTATGAAAGACTCACATAGCCCGAAGAAAATCATCATAATCATGAGAGGATGAAATAAGTACAATAACACATGTGAGTCATCATATAATTTGTCAATCACTTTCAGTTCATCAGGAATATCAATTCTCATAATGTAAATATCATTTAAATCTTTTGAAAGAATAACTTTCACAATTCAACTTTCAAATCACTTTACCATTCACCATAGACACAAGGAAACACACACACACTGGGAGATCCTATAACCGACATAAACCATGTGAGCTACATGGAGTCCAACATAAAACCCACGTTGGGGAGAGCCGTCCTATCCTTGCCATCGGAGTAGGACTATCAATATCAAATCCACACAAACTGGTGATCACTATATAAATCAGCCTCAGGCTCACTCCTACGGGAGCACACGTAGTTCTAGGGAAGTAAGGTCGCTTTATATCTCCCACTCGGTGCTAAAGATTTCTCCCGGACTTAGATCAGATCATTTCAAAGACAATCCACAACAAAACAATTTCAGTAATATATAAATATACATCGGGAGCAATCATGCTTTCCATCTATCAAAATCAACCACATTGTGGATTTCTTTCACACTCGAGTTCAAAACAACTCCATTAAGACCAAAAGGTCAAATCATTCAAAATATCTCAAATATTCAACATCAATGTGCTTATAACACACACTTTCTAAAAAAACATAATTTCCAATGGGGATTCACGACCCAAATATCAAAATCATGATAAATATCGTTCAAGATTCATGCTTTATATCACCACACATGTAAATTCACACCACACATGTAAATTCATCTTTTAAAATCATAAACATCAAGATTTCATAATAATCATCATAAGATATGGGTTCATGCTTCAAATTCATAAAAATCAAATAAAAATCATGCCTTTGTAAAGAAAATTACTTTTGGGCACAAGAACGAAAGAGAGTTCTTGTTGAAAAACCCCACATACCTTGAATGATGAACTTTAGGTCGATACTCATTTTTGAGATTTTAATCGTGCCTTTGAATGATGGTTCTTGGAGTTCTTGAACTAGGAACTTGGAATCTTGAATAAATTTGCAGAATTAATGGTGAACTTTGGAGGTTCTTGAAGTTGGATGTAGGAGCTTAGGGTTTTCTTTTTGAGGGAGTTTGATAAAATATAATATATATTGCTTCTAATAGGCTTTAATATAGGGTTTGGAAGGATTTTGGATGAGGGAGAATGACCAAAACGCCCCTAAAAATAAAAAAAAATTCTCAAATTTGTCCTTTGGTGGACTGTATTGATAGTCTGAAGTAGATCAACCATAACATTTTACTCCGATATTCAAATTGGATGAAACCAATTTCATTAGAAAGAGGACTCTCGTATATTTCCGTTGATGTATAGTATCTCACCCATATTATTGTGTACGAGGAGTTATGATCGTTTGAAGTTGACCCAAAAATTCACTTTTGATAGGCTGAGTAGATCGACCATAACTTTTTGCTTTGATAGTCAAATTGGATGAAACCAATTTCATTGGAAAGAGGACTCGCAGAGCTTTCCATTTATATATAGTAGATCACCCAGATCATTATGTACAAGGAGTTATGATCATTTATAGTTGGAGCAAAAATACGCTAGGCCTCAGTACTTTTTCCTGCACGTTTTACTGTTCACTACTATTCACAGTTCGATCGGAATGTTTTATAACTCGTCGCTTGGGTGTCCATTTTGGATGATCCACATATCATTGAAAATATTATTCGATACTCTACGCAATGGTGAGTCATAATCTAAGACATTTCGCACGAAAAATTTATAATTCATTCTAGAATATAGAACCCAACACGTTTACGCACAAAATTTTATCGAAAAATTTCCCGGGGTATTACAGTAATATTAAACACCTCCATCCAGGAAATAAAAACTAAGGAAAATGGTACCAAAACTGAAGAATTGGAAGCAAAAGCTAACACCAAATA
This sequence comes from Capsicum annuum, assembly GCF_002878395.1. Lineage (NCBI taxonomy): Eukaryota > Viridiplantae > Streptophyta > Magnoliopsida > Solanales > Solanaceae > Capsicum > Capsicum annuum. The sequence continues at coordinate 150,492,320 of NC_061118.1, forward strand.
TTTGATCAATTGGTCCTCGTCTTTATTCTTGAAGGTTTCAGGCTTACTTGCTAACTGACACACTACTCTTCTATTAACTCCATTACAAGAACATCCAAATTTAATGTGGGATAGGTTATGGTTGATACTAAAGGAAAATGCCACTAACCACAGTTGACTACCTATGAGTTGCCAATTTAGCAATCACAAACTGGCCGATTTCCAGTGAAACATAACATGGAAGTACTACTAATGCTTCTGCACTCAATCCACTCATCTTATGCATGACCTGTCCCAAAGACAAAATGGGGAAAAATACATAGAAATCCATTTAGTGAATGGGGTACTTCAATTTTCACAACATTCAATTCAATATGGGTCGATGTGAAACAGTATACAGTGCTTAGCCATAATTAGACCTTTAAGTTGGTATCTGACATTGGTGGAGAGCTAATATACTGGGCGATTGCAACCTTAAAATCATCAAGCGTCCAGGCTGATGTCAATCCAATCTGAAGGTAGAGACGGCTCAGCCAAAATATTAGGTACTAACCGAAGCACAACAGAGGTTAAAATGAAGAGTGGTGATTACCTCGGCCATCCTAACTGCATCTTGAATTTGTGACTTGTCATCAAGATACTGAAGCAACATACAAGTAATATAAATTCAGAATGCTTATCAGTAACAAAAATAGGATACCAAATGGAGCCTTGTCAATGCATTTGAGTTACCATAAAGTCTATAAATTACAATTAAGGTGATGGGGATGAAATTTCTTTCATGAATACCAACATTTCTCCACTTGTTCAAAGTCATCTACAATATCACAAGACACTTGACACATAAACTTAATTGCACTGATCAGGTGAAATTGAAGGAAAAATCAAGCACCCCTGTTTGGATAATAGAAAAAAAGTGAATAAATAAAAATGGATAGCATCTCTGTTAACAACGCTTTCGTTATATTTACTTAATAAGAATCATTTATGCATACAAACAGTAATACAAACTTTAAAGATAGAAGTTCACATCTTTATTTTACAAGGGAAAAAGAAAAGATTTTCAGCATCGGAGTTTATGTATAACTCTCACCATCCCATAGCAAGAGCCTAACTCAAGAAAACATTACCAAATTCAATCATTGAATAAGAGTACGAACAGGATCATTACCTTACTTTCATTACATCTCAACTACCTCTTCAGAGGCGAATTCTGGCACTAAGTTTATTTAGTCCAATTTATATGGTTGACAACACAATATATTTTGAATTGGGTTTTAAGTTGCACGATATCATCCGAAGTGAAATCAAAACTGGGGTATGGTACAAAAGGACAAAACATGGTCGAAACTTGACCAGACAAACTACTTTCAGGTCTAATTTGTTTGCACTTATTGGATTTATAAACCTGTTCAGACCTCAAACCATTAAGTGCATTTATTTTTATTAGGATTTTAGCTCTTAATAGGTCTGAGTAGGTCTTAATCATTCAGATGTGGAACCAAGTCTAAATATCATTTACATATATTCTTGTGTAGGATAAAATTCACCCCCACTCTATCCACAATCACCTGTCCCCACCACCAACCACTTCCACCATCACAACCAAAATCACTACCAACTACACTGCCAGCCGCTACCACACCTACCACGTCCATTATTCTAATTATATCCATTGCCAACTAGGGGTGTTCACAGTTTGGTTTTTAACCAAACTGAACCACGATCCAAACCAAACCGATTAAAAAAATCTATATATGGTTAGGTTTGGTTTGGATTTGAATTTTAAAAAATCGATACTAATTTGGTTTGGTTTGGTTTGGTTTTACTCTAAAATAACGGACAAAATAATCAAAACGAACCGATATACATATATATTATAATTATTTATATGTTTTTCATAAATGTAATCTAAATATTTGTTACATTTTATATTTGAATCATGATTTAACTTTAGTCGTAACACATTCAGTCATATGTCTTCATCTAGTTGACAATACATTATGAGATTCTAAATGAATTTCATATTTTGAATGACAAATGATACTAATTGTGAAAATAATATCTTGTTATATATTGAAATTTACAGCTGAAATTCATTAGATTATACGCAATCACTAATTTTAACTTTCTTTTGAACCTTGTTGAGCAAGAAGTTTATGTGTTCACCTTTTGGGGGTTTATCATATCTTTCTATTAAATATAGTTTTTAAATATTTTTTTAAAAGCGTTCATATGGTGTTATCATGGCTTTGCTGAAGTATGACACTCAGTTGACATCATAGTTTCAAGATTGAGATACAACACTCGGTTGACATCTTATATGTTAGATTGGATTTGTTTTTTAAAATTTTCAACTTTTATCATTAACTAAAGTTATAAACCAAAAAGTCCGAATCAAACCGAACTAAACCGACAAGAACCAAACCGATGGTTATTTTTTTGTTTGGTTTTAGAAATTTAAAAACCGATTAAGTTGGTTTGGTTATGGTTTTGACCAATAACCGACCCATATCAACCCATGAACACCCCTACCGCCAACGCCGCCACCATCAACTACTACCGGTCGATCCTTACTACCAACCAACTCATCTATCAGAACTAGCACTACCACTAATGACCACCAACACATCATCAACTTGCACACATCGCTAACAACCACTAACACATCATCAACTTCCACACATTCTTCGGACACTATCACCACCACTGTCACCAGCGTCACCACCTCTACCACCACCATCCGCTACACTCGCTACAGTATCTATACTAACAACCATTCCACCATCACAGCTAACAGCATATCCAACGACCACCAACACATCATCAACCATCATGCATACAGTTTTCCATCACCACGATCAACACCTCCAACTACTAACATTAACCAACTTCACATCATAACCACCACCACCACTACCAATCGCCAATATCATGACAGTTACTACAATGCCAGCTATCTCTACTATCACAACTATCATCACCAACATTGCTAATCACTAACATCAATTAATTTATTACAACCACCACCACCATTACAAACCATCTCCATTATCACTAACAAACATAATTTTTTTTTAATCAAATAATAATTTAATTGCATTAAATTAAAAAAATTCTAATATTTAATTATATTATATTTAGAAATAAATAAATTTTGCACATTCAGATATTGAGAAACACCCAACCTTAATCATTTAGTTTTCAGATCTAGAGACAATATCTTAACCATTTAGATGTGCATTCAAAATGATTCAAATGTCTGAATATTAATAAAAACAAATGCAGTCTTAGCTGAAACACAATGGTGTGGTTGTGTGATACTTTAAAGGAGTCCTCGAAAGTCAAAGAAACTACGTGAAAACATGGAAGTTTGATGATCACTTCTCAGAGTTGTTCTGCTCGATAAACTATAACAATTAAGGTAATATAACCATTAACAGCATTCAACGGAGGAGAAGTCAATTACAATTGTCTGTGAAGTAGCATTTAATACAGCTTGGCTATATTGAAAGAATCATCTATATCTATATTACATTAAAAGCATGGAACCCCTAACTTAAAAGTTTACGACAATACCATTCCTATCAGCCTAAATAACTACTATCTAGTAAAAAAAGGAGGAAAATAATTGGCATAAAGAGAAATAACACAGATGTTTAATAGGAACAACCGGTCATTGTTCTTATCTCAACAAAATATGTGTTATTTCAAAAAAAAAAAAAAAGCAAGCAGAAGGGTAACTCTCAAATCTCAATCTCATGCTTTTATCCTACCAAGTATGTTCTATTGTTTAATGTACTACAACAACAACAACAAACCCAGTATATTCCCACATAGTAATACACTAACTTCCTTTTTTACCTAATGAATTGAACTTTTTAGTGAGGATCTAAATGATTTTCAGACTTTGTTTAACGTTTGATTCATTAAGATGTATTAACAGGTTGAATCTTTAAAAAAAAAGCACTTAATGGGCTGATATCTTAACCATTCAGATTCAGACCTTCATTAAGTGAAATCAAATGAAAAGGGATTGTAGTGTAAAGTCTATAAATATGGCTTAGTGTAACAAATGTAGTTGACACAATTCAATACTCCTATTAGCAACGTATTTCACCTGTTTCTCCAGCTCATCCATAACATCTGTAAATAAGTCTTTTGTTGTTGATCCTGAAGTATTTGATGCAACAGCTAGATATGCAGCAAAATCTTTAATCTGAAAGCACAAAATAAAGAAGGAAATTATTGGATGATAAATTCAAAAAGACAAAAAGGGAACTCAAGAAGGTAATCACTCACTGAACACAAGAAAGAAAAACTAACTTTGATTCAATAATTACGCCAGTTAGTTTTTGCATTAAGTATTCCTATAGCAACATGCTTTTCCATCAGTTTTCGGAACTCAACACGTTTTTTACGTTCAGCTTTCCTCAATTCTTCCTATTTGAATCAACGGTGTATGACCAGTGAGAAAGAGATAAATCAGAGTCTCCAAATATAAATTTAATTTTAACCCCCGAGTCTAATAAGCAATATACCATCCGCAGTTTCCTTTGCTCCTCCTCTTCGCTCTCTAAATCACGTATGTATTCCTAAAATAGAAAAGGTTGCAACTTAACTTTGAAACTGAGGAGTACAAATAAGATGTTTGGAAAAAGTTATTTATGATGTATTAGAAAAATGAGTAGTACCTAGAAAATCTCCAAGCGATCAATTTTCTCAAGGCGGGAGCGTCTTTCATCAGTTTCCAAGCGGTCCTGAACTTTCTGCCACTGGCTACTGGCCTGAACAAAAGAAGTCAACAACAATGGAACTATGGAAGTTCTATCTTCTGTAAATAGAAAAACATAATCTAGGAACTGATGCTAATTCCACTAGAACAAATACCTTAATAAAGTCACAGGATTTTAAAAATTCTAAGTACTCCACTCTATTGCGCTTTTGCTCCTCCAATGCCTTCTGATGCTCCTAATAAAATCCAGTACAAAGTAAAAAAAATAAAATTTCTCTATAAAGAAGACAATATTTACAAAGAGACTTTAACTACACTTGCATTAAAGTATTGAAAAACTTTTTCTATTTTACGATGGAGGGGGGAGAGGAAGAAGCATATCATAGTTTCAAGTTTCAAGAAAAATTACATACAATACATGGAAGTCTATTTAAATTGGAATTCAATGGTGAACAAATTTAAATGTTGTACCCTTGAGAAGCCATTAAAAATGTATTCAAAGAACACAAGATTCTAAGTTGAATATCTACAACATTCCTTCTTTCTACTCTTTAAGCAAAACAAAAAAAGGGAACAAACTAAAAGACATCCTGCAAAGGAAAGGAATGGAATAACTGTTGTTAATCAAGTGGACCAACGCCTAACTCAACTTCAAAAACTAGTTCAGGTGGTGAAGATTGTCCAAGATCATATAAGGAAACTACAACACATACACCTTACTAGTGTGGGATTCTCATACATTAATCCCACACCAAGACTAGACATTTGTAGCATCAGTTAACCTAGGTTGGCTAACATCTAATAGTATAACATCAAGATAGATCTGCCTCAATTGGACCTTGTTTCTATCTCAAATGAAAGGCTAACTTAATTAGTGAGGAGCCAAAGACCATATAAGGAAACTACAGTCCGCACACTTAGTTTTTAACATATAGAAGCTTACAAGAAAGTTTTGCAAAAGGAACTTCACCTTTTTCTCAAGTTCCTCCACATAATCTTCAAAAAGGTCCTCACGGTCTTTAGCTCGCTCAACAGCTTTAAAACGTTCATCATGTTCGAATATGGAGATTGCCTAACTGAATAATCAATAGCAAATAGTTAGTGGATCAAATGGAACTTACACAAGTAATGGATCAACTTCAAGGTACCAAACACATACAAAAAATGACCAAGATTAGAAAACAAGCAGCAGACAACTTAACATTACAAGTGAAAGACAAACCTCTATCTAGACGATGGTGACAGCTCCTTGCAATCCTGTAAGACTGAGAACAACAGACATTGTTGTGAAAAATACCACTTATTCTTTTGAACAAGTCAAATACCAGTCTCTAACACATCATGAATACTATGATAATATTTTTTTATTTTTGAAACTGGTAATGTGAATATCATGATATATCAAATGGAAGACACCCACAAAAGAAAATTTCACTTCTAACATTATCCTGAAATCTTCCTGAGCTTTTTTCTGTTTAACACGCCTCTCTTCAGCTTCCAATTTTTTCTTTTGGCTCAGATACTGGAACAGACACACAACTTCAAAATGATCATTATAGACCTTGGGTGTGTTTGGTATGAAGGAAAATGTTTTCCTAGAAAACAAGTTGGTTTCTTACTTGTTTTCTTATGTTTGGTTGATGAAAGGAAAACATTTTTCAAAAAATGTTTTCAAGTGTTTGGTTGGTGAATAAAAAAATATTTTTCAAAAAATACATTTGAGAGTTGTATAAACATTTCAACTTAAGAGTGAGATTGAAAGAGAGTTTTGGAAAATGTTTTTCCTACTTTTTGAAGGGAATTCATTTTCCTTAAATTTAAGGAAAATAAGTTGATTTGGAAAACATTTTCCAAAATATTTAAGTCAACCAAACATGAAGCAATTGGATATCAAACACAATCTATCTTTTTGCAATACGGTATGTGAAACATTGAAGCAACAATTAACCCATTCCAATGCCGACTTGGAGAGATACCTCATTAAAAGCTTGCTTCCGCTCACAAAGGAATTTTAGAGCACCATATCTCCGGTCATTAATTACTGCTCTCATGGCTTGTCAAATACAATTCATGTCAAATGATCTCCCTCATTTGTTTGGTACACACAAAATAGTCAAGTAATAAACCTGATCCCACGTGCAATCAGACCCAATATTTGCAGATTCCAAAAGAGTTTTGAATGCACTCTTTGCCTCCTAAATAAAATTAGATACTTAAAATAGAAATAAGAGAAATTTCGAGAACATACTTTAAACGGGACAAAAAGCAATAATCAACTATACCGCTTTGCTCTCATAAACTAATGGTTCCAGCTCGACCGTTTTCTCATCTGATGGAGTAGCACCTCCGATTTCAGTTATTGCAGCATCTTTCTTGACATTCTGCTTTTTAGGCACAACATCAAGCACAAAGGACAAAAGCAACCCTCATTGGAATTTGGAGCATATTCTTCACCTGTTAGTAGTTGACTAACAACTGCACTACAAAATTGTTGAATCAACATCCAGCATAACATCTACGAAAAGCTTTCTTGGTGTTTTAACCAGTAACCAGTAGTAATTAACTAATCGCATAAGTATTTCAGAAGGACAAAGTACCTCTCTATTCTCTGAAGAAAATCCATCACCATACACTACTGCATCTTGAGTTGTAGTAGTCTCAGAACTATACAAAAATTGAATTCCAAATAAGAAGCAACACAAACCAGAGGCAAATTTATAACATACAAATCTGATAATATACACCGGTGGCGCGATAGAATTTCCAAGGTTACTGCTATTCCAATTTTCTCCGAATTAGCAACAGCTGGCGAAGTAGGTTCTGAAGAATTCTTCGTTTCGACAGTTTCAATCATCAGAGAAGAAACCTTACCATATAAACTTGATGATTCTGAAGCCACAATAGTTGGTAAGTTAGCAGCTGGTGACACAACAATTGGGCTTGATTTAGCACCGTATGCTGAGACTAATGAACCATCTGCACCCGGGGATGATGTTTTAACAACAGAAATGGATCCAAAATCAGAAGCGTGCTAAATGGTGTCCTTTTCACAAGCCAACTGTGAATTTATAAATAATTGAACTTTATGAGAATAGAGTATCCAAGAAAACAGAATATTGCCCCTTCTTACACGCTATCAACTGTGAATGTATAAAGAATTTATGAGAACTAGAGCATCCAAGAAAACAGAATATTTTCCCTTCTTATCATGCTATTTAAAGCACAGAACAATCCCTTCTTATCATGCTATTTAAAGCACGGAACAAACCCATATTGGATTTAAATCTAACATCACCTTGAATTCATCAAGCATTAACCTTGTTGTAGTAATACCTACAGAAAACAAACAAAGCAATTAGCATTATGCACAAGTAACACACAAAAGTACCCACTGTAGAAGAACAATTGGAAAGAGGCCAAGAAAATATATAAGTTACACACTTTCTTCCCTCAGGACTTATAAATTCTCTCCAGTTAGTTGATGTGTCTGCCCTCTGTCCCAATGAAAATAGCATGAAAGAAGGTCAAGTCAAAAAATAGAACATAAACAGTACCCTGAGAGTAGAAATCAGTAACTTCCAGCAGTACAATACTGGATGAAAGTGTTAGAATATGAATTATATAATGTCCCACATGGAAAAGGACTAGAATGTACTGTGTAGAATATAACTACAAGCAGGGTGGAAACATTGCCAAGATGCGGCCGAGCTACAGCTATCCAAGGGTGATCAACTGAACAACATTCGCCTTCTGTCATTTCTGAGTATTTTTTAATGAACACCCTTGCCACAAAAAACAAGACTGAGTGTGATAGTAAGGGTGTTCAAATCCTACACCGAGGTTCTAAGTTCCATACTCAACACAGCCCCCCACATAATATTTTTTCCATTTGGACACGTTTGAAACTCATAAACTACAGTTATGCTTTTTTTCGATGAATCAATTTTCGAACATGTGTTTTTTGTCCCAATTAGCTCTTGCAAAAGATCTAGTAACTAGCATGCCATGTATAAGAATTTTGTTAAAATAAACTTAAAGGTAAATTTATAAAGTGCTTGTTATACTAGATATCTTGCATGGGGCAGAGTGTTTGGCTGGTCAAGAGCTCGCATGTTCGAAAGATAAACATAGCAGAAATGAGGATGTTGAGATTAATGTGTGGTCATACTAGGAGAGATAGAATAAGGAACAAAGATATGCGAGAAAAAGTGGCAGTGCTCTCTGTGGTGGACAATTGACAAGAAGACTAAAGGGTTGGGGATAAAGAACCTAAAAATTCAAAGTAAGGCTCTCGTGATGAAATGGTTATCGAAATATGCAAACAATAACCAACTGCTATGGAGGAAAGTGATTGGGGCTAAATATCCTGAAGAAGATAGATGGCTGACTAAAGAAGTGACCACACCATACGGGATTAGCCTCTAGAGATCTATTAGATCTATTAGACACTAGTGGAATGAAGTTAAAAGCAACTCAAAAGTTAAAGTGATGGATGGAAACAAGACTAGGTTCTGGAAGGATAATTGACATGAGGATGGGAATATGGAAGTGATTTTTCCAGATATCTACAACTTGGTATTGTTTCAATAGAGGACTATAGTAGAATTATGGACACCACATGGGTGGAACTTCAATTTCAGAAAGAAACTTAATAACCTAGAGGTAATAAGAGTAGTTGAATTTTTTAATACTGTGGACTTATTCAATGGACTGCAGACAGTGAAGAACGTACTATGGTGGATAGGAAATGAAAAAGGAATGTTCAGTGTCAACAAAGCCTACAAGATGATAAACCAAATAAATCACCCGGATCCAAGGTGGCCATGGAAGCAAATATGGAAAAGTAGGATACCTCACACAGTGTCATGCTTTATCTTTGTCTAGTTACTGACCAAGGAAGTAGTTCTTACACAAGATAATGTCATGAAGAAAGGGAAAACCTTGTACTCCGGATGTTTCCTCTGTGGAGAAACTTTAGAGACGGTTAACCATGTATTTCTACATTGTAAGTACACCCAACAACTTTGGAGAATCTTCTTAAGACTAAAAGGCATTTCCAGCACAATGCCTAGGAAAGTATCCGAGACTTTAATGTGCTGGGAGAAGAAGGTATAGATGTGAAGGACAGAAGTAGATGGAGAATTATCCCAGGTGCTATATGGTGGGCTATATGGAAATAAAGGAATTCTAGATGATTTGAGAGCATAGAGAATAGTGTGTAGAAGGTTAAACTCAACTGCATTTTGCTTTTATGTTTTTGGTGTAATCAACTATACTCTAATGATACTGCCTCGATAATTGATGTTCTAGAGTAAATTTAGATATAGAACAGTCGATTTAGGAGTACTCTTGTATATAAAGGTTTCAGTACAACCCATGTACTGTATGATATAATACAAAGTTACCAATTTCAAAAAAAAAAGATAATAATTTTTCAAGTACTAAAAGTTTATAAAATAACAAATAAATCAATTAAATCTGAGTTCAAATTGGGTGGGTTGGGGTATGACCCGCATTTTAGAGCATTTCAACCCAACCCATTTCAACCCAAGTAGCTTTAGGGCGGGTTAATAACCCACCTATTTATTAACTCAAACCTCTTTGATCCAGCCAACCCCACCCATTTGACACCTTTAGTTTAATAGAAGTAAAGTGGACCATGCCAGAACACATACAAGATCTATTGAGTTAAAGTAAAGTGGACTATCAAAGGACACACAACAATCTGTTGAGCTGTTGGATTAGAGGGTATTAGCAAGAGTTAGAAGAAATGGGGGAGAACAATCCTTCCTTGTATTTGGTGGACTGTATGGAGCGAGAAAATTTGAAGGTATTTTGAAGATAAATATAATTCCATTTAGAAAGTTAAATGGAATAGCATTAAAGATTTTTATTTTTTGTTTAAGGGCCAATGTGTGCAGGATGCATAACAGGTAGTAGATCTCTTTGAATCCTCGCATTATTTTCATTATTTTTCATTTCTTTTGGACTGCTAGCATAACCTTAATGCTGATGAATACAAAGTAATAACTCCAAAAAAAACTATTTATCTCAAAAAGAAAAGAATCAAAATGTTCAAACTTCCTTACAGCTCCAGTTGTTGGTCCCTTAATACTTGTCCCTCACAACCAGCCAAACTTTCTTTGATAACCGTCATGTTTGGGTCAACTTTCACCTTGACTAGTTACACCAGGTACTGCTACCTCCCACCAGCACAGATACTGGGTAACTCTATCCATCAAGGCTTGGACAGACAGTAAGAAATCACCTAGTGTTTTTATCTCTGTTGGAAATTAAACCTGAGACCTCATGGTTCTCAATCTACTTCATTGACCATTAGGTCACACTCTTGGGTGCAAGTGTGCAACCAGCCAAACTATTATTCTATAAACCAGAATGAGAAGTGTGAACCGCAATATTATATCAGGTTTCCTCTCTCTATATCGCCATTGAGTTACAATAACATTACATTAATCAGAAAGTAAATAAAATTGTTTAAAATAGACCAAATATAATCCTTCCTTGTATGCTTAAACACATTTTTTAGAACAATAGTGTTAAATATAAAATCTTTTAGAACTATATTGGAAATAAAAGGTCAATGCAAATCCCAAATGAAGCCTACATAGTATAGTAAGATCGAGAAAATCTGCTCGCTACACAAACATTCAACAGAAATCACATATACTTAGCAAAGAAAAAGTGGTTCTACGAAGCTTCATAGAAAAAGAATTGTGTACTTCTTTTTTCATTGATAAGCATAGGAAACTGGATAAAACAACCCATAAAAATCTCGATGAAACGAGAGCTCACCTCCATTTCTATCATCAGCTCTCGAGGTTTCTCCCAGGTAGAGATTCTTGTTCTTCTATTATAATAGTATCTAAAAATCAATTCAAGAATTGTAAGAATGATATTAATTGGTTGGAGTAATAAAGCCATAGGAAATATGACAATATTAGCAACCATAATTAGCCTACTGATCATCAAAAGATACTGAAAATAGCAATACCTACTAGCATTTAGCCACATGTAAAATATGTAAGATAATAGAGAAATGGGGTCAAAATAAAGTTATCGGTAGAGGTGTATCAAGTTCTGCTGATCAACAGTCAGGTAGAATTTGGTAGCGGTGAACGGCAGCCCATATGATAACTTTGACAAAGAGGACTGAAACAAAGGGGCCTATTATCTCCAGTGCTAATGGAAGAAGAATGATGTACAAAGAACTAGATGTGGATACTTGAGGGATTTCTTGGCAGTGATGGGGGCCAACATATCCACCACTTGTTCATAGACAAGAAATTAAGTGTTTGTGATGTAGACATTAACCTATTCATATGAGTAACCTATGTGAATATAATCCAAAAGGAAAAATTCCAGAAAGCCAAATTGGCATGCTCTTTTTTCTGTCTGGAGAACACAAAGTGGTAAAAAGATTGGATCTGAATGACAATGATATTTTTGCAGAGCTCCTTTTCTTGTATACCACGGTTTTACACCTTTTTTGTTCACTGGAATCTTAATTTTCTTACTAAAAACTATCATAGAATTCAAATGTTGACTCTCTCAATCAACACACACCCATTAACCCATTAACTTAAGCATGTTACCTGTTGACAATTTTTATGCAAAACGGGTACAATAAAACACATTGAATTCTTACCGGAATAACCAAGGGAGCTGCTAATTCTCCAGTCTTCTGCATAGTTGTTGCAGAATTCACATTATGATTACTTATTGGCATCCAGGGTTGTACCCCTGATGGAAACCTATGATCATTTATCTATGTCTGATACTGGGAGCCAAAAGAATCTACATTTACCTGCTGTTAAAGATGATAACAAAATGTATTTCCTCAATATATGAATGGAACATCGGAAACCGATTGACAATAACCACAAAAGATCTTCCCAAGGACCTACATTATATGAAGAAGAAAGAGGTAAATTTGGGCCACCAGAACCAGGCATGTGGTTATTTGACATCGCAAAATTTCACTGAAAATCATGGGGAATAGGTGGTCCATGAGGCATACTATGCATTCCTACTACAGGTCTACTAGTAACCTGTTGCATAGGTTGAGGAAATTGGATTTGAGAAGGTTGTGACATCGCAACATTTGCATGTCCAAGTGGCAAAAATTGTTGAGATGACCCAGAACCATAAGGTTGTGCCTGCTGGGCTAGAAGCATAGGCTGGAACTGCTAAAGATGTGGGGAAAATAGTTATCATAATGTCTCTACATTCAAAAGTCATTTATCCCTCCCCCAAGCCTCCATAACTTTACCTACAGTGACATGGATGGAATAGCACCAGGAGCAGGACTAGCCAGAGGAGGTATAGGAGGCTTCTTAACTAATATCCATGCAAGGAAGAACAGACGAAATCAGAATATAGCTACTTTTCAATCATATTTAGTTAATTTTCCAATCAATGTTGAAAGCTTGTATCCATGCACAACTCCCTAAATTAATTTAAAGGACAAGGCAAGAATTTTGAAGCTAAACCACATAGTAACATGAAGCCCTTTTCTTCATCTAATAAATAGAAAGCTTGAAACGAGAATAAAGAGAGATAGGAAATAGATGACCTATCACAACGTTAGACGAGAATGGACAAAATGATAAGCATCTTTACCTTATGGCTTGGGTTCAACAGCTACTGATGGCCTAAGTATCTTTTCTTCGGGTGTAAAGAAGCACGTCTGTTAATGCAAAACTATGATCATTGAACTGAAACATGAGGTATGAGTAGGTATTAGGATAACCAAAAAATACTGAGACTGGAATGGGTTGAGCCTCAATCTTCCCTTCTGATGTTCTATGTGATACTGACATCACTACTAGAATCTGAAAGCCTGACTTGGTTATTCTCTCTATCATCTCTCCCTTAGCTTTAAGCCATCAAATTAAGTTTGGGAGATCCCTTACTAGACTCTAAACTAAAGTACACTCACTGTACTCTGGGGTCTGGAAAACTACTATACACGCATATCATGGCACTTAACCCGAATGACTACACTTGAAATTGGAAAACCCACTATTAATACTACCTTCTGAGATACACTTTATCATTCTATAGACCCAGTAGTCATCATATAATACTTGCATACTTACTAACTTCGGGTCTTCATGGGTATCCCCATAGTCGAAGTGCACACCCTCTAGTGCTTTAACTCTTATTTCTATTAGTTAAGCCTTTAAAAACTCAAACTTAGAATCTAGCACTCAACATGGATATAACCAAGCCTTCAATGAATCATACCACTTCCTACATAGCCTACCAATATTGCGACTCTAAACTTACATCTCTCTACTATAAGAATCAAGATCATATAAAAGGGCTCAACACTATTAATCAAAACTCCTTAATTTGGCTATTCAGAACACCATATACCATCTAACTAGTCTTTCTCCACCTAGCAACTCAACGGTACCACTTGTCACACAAAACATGTAATAGTCTTAGAAAATACCGCAACCTCAGATCACCTTGGGCATACTTCTACATTATATATGCAACATCATACTTCACTGCGAATCAAATAAACTTAAGCTCTTGCATATATCATTCAAGCCTATTAGATTACTTCCATAAAACTAGTATCATTAACCAAGAAATCATCACATCCACCTTCATGGACATCAATTGTTCAAAACTTAATGTCTAGTGCTAAACATGATGTTACAACCCAACCTTACGTATGATTCTCACTTGGATACCATGAAATTGACATCAAGAAACACTAGTACACTAGAACTTCCAAACAAAAAATAATTGATCTTGATCTTACGGTCTTCCTTATCATAACTCATTAGCAAGTACTATTTTAACACATCAAGCCTACTAATTTTTTCCCACAAAACATAGATCATTAATCTCATGCCACTATTTTTACCACCACATTGTACATTAAATTCAAGAATATAGTCTTGTACCAATCATCTATCACTACTAAAAAATGCAACATAACATGCTAGTTCATAAAATTTGGGACATACTATACAAGCGCCTCAAAAATCACTACTTACCTTCTCACAAGTAGTACTAGTTTACAATAGAAGGTCAAGGGGTAAAGTTACATAATAAACATTATCAACCTTAATCTTATATTATAACCCCATACAATCTTTTCTACTTATACGGATTTCTCTCCTCATACTTACTTACCCAAACATACATTTAGAGTACCTTCAAATTCCACAACAACCATGAGTCTATACTTACAACTTACTGGCTAATATAGCCATTTTCATACTTGAAGCAATCGAGAAATCAACCTAACTAACAACTCCCTCTCTATCTTCTACTAAACTAACACACAAGGACAAATCACCTTTCTACCAACTCAATCTTATGCAAACAGATTCAGCTATATATATATATATATATATATATATATA